>NW_028166765.1:0-165000 GCF_964263955.1 Coregonus lavaretus
CCCCTTCATGTCTCCGACCACTACTTTGTATCCTTTTCTCTCTCGCTCTCCTCCAACACTACTCACTCTGCCCCTACACAGATGGTAACGCGCCGCCGCAACCTTCGCTCTCTCTCTCCCACTACTCTCTCCTCTTCCATCTCTCTTCCCTCTGCTCAATCCTTCTCCCTCCAATCTCCTGATTCTACCTCCTCAACCCTCCTCTCCTCCCTTTCTGCATCCTTTGACTCCCTGTGTCCCCTATCCTCCCGGCCGGCTCGGTCCTCCCCTCCAGCTCCGTGGCTTGATGACTCATTGCGAGCTCACAGAACAGAGCTCCGGGCAGCTGAGCGGAAATGGAAGAAAACTAAACTCCCTGCCGACCTGGCATCTTTTCACTCCCTCCTCTCTACATTTTCTTCATCTGTTTCTGCTGCTAAGGCCACTTTCTACCACTCTAAATTCCAAGCATCTGCCTCTAACCCTAGGAAGCTCTTTGCCACATTCTCCTCACTGCTGAATCCTCCCCCCCACCCCCCCCCCCCCCCCCCCCCCTCTCCCTCTCTGTGGATGACTTCGTCAACCACTTTGAAAAGAAGGTTGACGACATCCGATCCTCGTTTGTTAAGTCAAATGACACTGCTGGTCCTGCTCACACTGCCCTACCCTATGCTTTGACTTCTTTCTCCCCTCTCTCTCCAGATAAAATCTTGCGACTAGTGACTGCAGGCCGCCCAACAACCTGCCCGCTTGACCCCATCCCCTCCTCTCTTCTCCAGACCATCTCCGGTGACCTTCTCCCCTACCTCACCTCGCTGATCAACTCATCCTTGACCGCTGGCTATGTCCCTTCCGTCTTCAAGAGAGCGAGAGTTGCACCCCTTCTCAAAAAACCAACACTCGATCCCACTGATGTCAACAACTACAGACCAGTATCCCTTCTTTCTTTTCTTTCCAAAACTATTGAGCGTGCCATCTTTAGCCAACTCTCTTGCTATCTCTCTCAGAATGACCTTCTTGATCCAAACCAGTCAGGTTTCAGGACTGGTCATTCAACTGAGACTGCTCTTCTCTGTGTCACGGAGGCTCTCCGCACTGCTAAAGCTAACTCTCTCTCCTCTGCTCTTGTCCTTCTAGACCTGTCTGCTGCCTTTGATACTGTGAACCATCAGATCCTCCTCTCCACCCTCTCCGAGCTGGGCATCTCCGGCGCGGCTCACTCCTGGATTGCGTCCTACCTGACCGGTCGCTCCTACCAAGTGGCGTGGCGAGAAGCTGTCTCCGCACCACGTGCTCTCACCACTGGTGTCCCCCAGGGCTCAGTTCTAGGCCCTCTCCTTTTCTCCCTATACACCAAGTCACTTGGCTCTGTCATATCCTCACATGGCCTCTCCTATCATTGCTACGCTGACGATACACAACTAATCTTCTCCTTTCCCCCTTCTGATAACCAGGTGGCGAATCGCATCTCTGCATGTCTGGCCGACATATCAGTATGGATGACGGATCACCACCTCAAGCTGAACCCTGGCAAGACGGAGCTGCTCTTCCTCCCGGGAAGGACTGCCCGTTCCATGATCTCGCCATCACGGTTGACAACTCCGTTGTGTCCTCCTCCCAGAGTGCGAAGAGCCTTGGCGTGACCCTGGACAACACCCTGTCATTCTCCGCTAACATCAAGGCGGTGACCCGATCCTGCAGGTTCATGCTCTACAACATTCGGAGAGTACGACCCTGCCTTACACAGGAAGCGGCACAGGTCCTAATCCAGGCACTTGTCATCTCCCGTCTGGATTACTGCAACTCGCTGTTGGCTGGGCTCCCTGCCTGTGCCATTAAACCCCTACAACTCATCCAGAATGCCGCAGCCCGTCTGGTGTTCAACCTTCCCAAGTTCTCTCACGTCACCCCGCTCCTCCGCACACTCCACTGGCTTCCAGTTGAAGCTCGCATCCGTTACAAGACCATGGTGCTTGCCTATGGAGCAGTGAGGGGAACGGCACCTCCGTACCTTCAGGCTCTGATCAGTCCCTACACCCAAACGAGGGCATTGCGTTCATCCACCCCTGGCCTGCTGGCTCCCCTTCCTCTGCGGAAGCATAGTTCCCGCTCAGCCCAGTCAAAACTGTTCGCTGCTCTGGCACCCCAATGGTGGAACAAGCTCCCTCACGACGCCAGGACAGTGGAGTCACTCACCACCTTCCGGAGACATTTGAAACCCCACCTCTTTAAGGAATACCTGGGATAGGATAAAGTAATCCTTCTACCCCCCCCCCCCCCCCCCCCCAAAAAAAAAAGATTTAAAAAAGAAAAAAAAAGAAAAGAAAAAAAACATTACTGTAAAGTGGTTAACCCGCTGGCTATAGGGTGAATGCACCAATTTGTAAGTCGCTCTGGATAAGAGCGTCTGCTAAATGACGTAAATGTAAATGATATAGCCAGGCTGTAACTCCATAACATCTATATCCAGGCCAGGCTGTAACTCCATAACATCTATAGTCAGGCTGTAACTCCATAACATCTATAGTCAGGCTGTAACTCCATAACATCTATAGTCAGGCTGTAACTCCATAACATCTATAGTCAGGCTGTAACTCCATAACATCTATAGCCAGGCTGTAACTCCATAACATCTATAGTCAGGCTGTAACTCCATAACATCTATAGTCAGGCTGTAACTCCATAACATCTATAGTCAGGCTGTAACTCCATAACATCTATAGTCAGGCTGTAACTCCATAACATCTATAGTCAGGCTGTAACTCCATAACATCTATAGTCAGGCTGTAACTCCATAACATCTATAGCCAGGCTGTAACTCCATAACATCTATAGCCAGGCCAGGCTGTAACTCCATAACATCTATAGTCAGGCTGTAACTCCATAACATCTATAGTCAGGCTGTAACTCCATAACATCTATAGCCAGGCCAGGCTGTAACTCCATAACATCTATAGTCAGGCTGTAACTCCATAACATCTATAGCCAGGCCAGGCTGTAACTCCATAACATATATAGTCAGGCTGTAACTCCATAACATATATAGTCAGGCTGTAACTCCATAACATCTATAGTCAGGCTGTAACTCCATAACATCTATAGTCAGGCTGTAACTCCATAACATCTATAGCCAGGCTGTAACTCCATAACATCTATAGCCAGGCCAGGCTGTAACTCCATAACATCTATAGTCAGGCTGTAACTCCATAACATCTATAGTCAGGCTGTAACTCCATAACATCTATAGCCAGGCCAGGCTGTAACTCCATAACATCTATAGCCAGGCTGTAACTCCATAACATCTATAGCCAGGCTGTAACTCCATAACATCTATAGCCAGGCTGTAACTCCATAACATCTATAGTCAGGCTGTAACTCCATAACATCTATAGTCAGGCTGTAACTCCATAACATCTATAGTCAGGTCAGGCTGTAACTCCATAACATCTATAGTCAGGCTGTAACTCCATAACATCTATAGTCAGGCTGTAACTCCATAACATCTATAGTCAGGCTGTAACTCCATAACATCTATAGTCAGGCTGTAACTCCATAACATCTATAGTCAGGCTGTAACTCCATAACATCTATAGTCAGGCTGTAACTCCATAACATCTATAGCCAGGCTGTAACTCCATAACATCTATAGCCAGGCCAGGCTGTAACTCCATAACATCTATAGTCAGGCTGTAACTCCATAACATCTATAGTCAGGCTGTAACTCCATAACATCTATAGCCAGGCCAGGCTGTAACTCCATAACATCTATAGTCAGGCTGTAACTCCATAACATCTATAGCCAGGCCAGGCTGTAACTCCATAACATCTATAGTCAGGCTGTAACTCCATAACATCTATAGTCAGGCTGTAACTCCATAACATCTATAGTCAGGCTGTAACTCCATAACATCTATAGTCAGGCCAGGCTGTAACTCCATAACATCTATAGCCAGGCTGTAACTCCATAACATCTATAGCCAGGCTGTAACTCCATAACATCTATAGTCAGGCTGTAATTCCATAACATCTATAGTCAGGCTGTAACTCCATAACATCTATAGCCAGGCTGTAACTCCATAACATCTATAGTCAGGCTGTAACTCCATAACATCTATAGCCAGGCTGTAACTCCATAACATCTATAGCCAGGCCAGGCTGTAACTCCATTACATCTATATCCAGGCCAGGCTGTAACTCCATAACATCTATAGTCAGGCTGTAACTCCATAACATCTATAGTCAGGCTGTAACTCCATAACATCTATAGTCAGGCCAGGCTGTAACTCCATAACATCTATAGCCAGGCCAGGCTGTAACTCCATAACATCTATATCCAGGCCAGGCTGTAACTCCATAACATCTATAGTCAGGCTGTAACTCCATAACATCTATAGTCAGGCTGTAACTCCATAACATATATAGTCAGGCTGTAACTCCATAACATCTATAGCCAGGCCAGGCTGTAACTCCATAACATCTATAGTCAGGCTGTAACTCCATAACATCTATAGTCAGGCTGTAACTCCATAACATCTATAGTCAGGCTGTAACTCCATAACATCTATAGTCAGGCTGTAACTCCATAACATCTATAGCCAGGCTGTAACTCCATAACATCTATAGTCAGGCTGTAACTCCATAACATCTATAGTCAGGCTGTAACTCCATAACATCTATAGTCAGGCTGTAACTCCATAACATCTATATCCAGGCCAGGCTGTAACTCCATAACATCTATAGTCAGGCCAGGCTGTAACTCCATAACATCTATAGTCAGGCTGTAACTCCATAACATCTATAGCCAGGCCAGGCTGTAACTCCATAACATCTATAGTCAGGCTGTAACTCCATAACATCTATAGTCAGGCTGTAACTCCATAACATCTATAGCCAGGCTGTAACTCCATAACATCTATAGTCAGGCTGTAACTCCATAACATCTATAGTCAGGCTGTAACTCCATAACATCTATAGCCAGGCCAGGCTGTAACTCCATAACATCTATAGTCAGGCTGTAACTCCATAACATCTATAGCCAGGCTGTAACTCCATAACATCTATAGTCAGGCTGTAACTCCATAACATCTATAGTCAGGCCAGGCTGTAACTCCATAACATCTATAGTCAGGCCAGGCTGTAACTCCATAACATCTATAGTCAGGCTGTAACTCCATAACATCTATAGTCAGGCTGTAACTCCATAACATCTATAGTCAGGCTGTAACTCCATAACATCTATAGTCAGGCTGTAACTCCATAACATCTATAGTCAGGCTGTAACTCCATAACATCTATAGCCAGGCTGTAACTCCATAACATCTATAGTCAGGCTGTAACTCCATAACATCTATAGTCAGGCTGTAACTCCATAACATCTATAGTCAGGCCAGGCTGTAACTCCATAACATCTATAGTCAGGCTGTAACTCCATAACATCTATAGTCAGGCTGTAACTCCATAACATCTATAGTCAGGCTGTAACTCCATAACATCTATAGTCAGGCTGTAACTCCATAACATCTATAGTCAGGCTGTAACTCCATAACATCTATAGTCAGGCTGTAACTCCATAACATCTATATCCAGGCCAGGCTGTAACTCCATAACATCTATAGTCAGGCTGTAACTCCATAACATCTATTGTCAGGCTGTAACTCCATAACATCTATAGTCAGGCTGTAACTCCATAACATCTATATCCAGGCCAGGCTGTAACTCCATAACATCTATAGTCAGGCTGTAACTCCATAACATCTATAGTCAGGCTGTAACTCCATAACATCTATAGTCAGGCTGTAACTCCATAACATCTATAGTCAGGCTGTAACTCCATAACATCTATAGCCAGGCTGTAACTCCATAACATCTATAGTCAGGCTGTAACTCCATAACATCTATAGTCAGGCTGTAACTCCATAACATCTATAGCCAGGCCAGGCTGTAACTCCATAACATCTATAGTCAGGCTGTAACTCCATAACATCTATAGCCAGGCTGTAACTCCATAACATCTATAGTCAGGCTGTAACTCCATAACATCTATAGCCAGGCTGTAACTCCATAACATCTATAGTCAGGCTGTAACTCCATAACATCTATAGTCAGGCCAGGCTGTAACTCCATAACATCTATAGTCAGGCTGTAACTCCATAACATCTATAGTCAGGCTGTAACTCCATAACATCTATAGTCAGGCTGTAACTCCATAACATCTATAGTCAGGCCAGGCTGTAACTCCATAACATCTATAGCCAGGCTGTAACTCCATAACATCTATAGTCAGGCTGTAACTCCATAACATCTATATCCAGGCCAGGCTGTAACTCCATAACATCTATAGTCAGGCTGTAACTCCATAACATCTATTGTCAGGCTGTAACTCCATAACATCTATAGTCAGGCTGTAACTCCATAACATCTATATCCAGGCCAGGCTGTAACTCCATAACATCTATAGTCAGGCTGTAACTCCATAACATCTATAGTCAGGCTGTAACTCCATAACATCTATAGTCAGGCTGTAACTCCATAACATCTATAGTCAGGCTGTAACTCCATAACATCTATAGCCAGGCTGTAACTCCATAACATCTATAGTCAGGCTGTAACTCCATAACATCTATAGTCAGGCTGTAACTCCATAACATCTATAGCCAGGCCAGGCTGTAACTCCATAACATCTATAGTCAGGCTGTAACTCCATAACATCTATAGCCAGGCTGTAACTCCATAACATCTATAGCCAGGCTGTAACTCCATAACATCTATAGTCAGGCCAGGCTGTAACTCCATAACATCTATAGTCAGGCTGTAACTCCATAACATCTATAGCCAGGCTGTAACTCCATAACATCTATAGTCAGGCTGTAACTCCATAACATCTATAGTCAGGCTGTAACTCCATAACATCTATAGCCAGGCTGTAACTCCATAACATCTATAGTCAGGCTGTAACTCCATAACATCTATAGTCAGGCTGTAACTCCATAACATCTATAGTCAGGCTGTAACTCCATAACATCTATAGTCAGGCTGTAACTCCATAACATCTATAGTCAGGCTGTAACTCCATAACATCTATAGTCAGGCTGTAACTCCATAACATCTATAGTCAGGCTGTAACTCCATAACATCTATAGTCAGGCTGTAACTCCATAACATCTATAGTCAGGCTGTAACTCCATAACATCTATAGCCAGGCTGTAACTCCATAACATCTATAGTCAGGCTGTAACTCCATAACATCTATAGTCAGGCTGTAACTCCATAACATCTATAGTCAGGCTGTAACTCCATAACATCTATAGCCAGGCTGTAACTCCATAACATCTATAGCCAGGCTGTAACTCCATAACATCTATAGCCAGGCTGTAACTCCATAACATCTATAGTCAGGCTGTAACTCCATAACATCTATAGTCAGGCTGTAACTCCATAACATCTATAGCCAGGCTGTAACTCCATAACATCTATAGCCAGGCTGTAACTCCATAACATCTATAGTCAGGCCAGGCTGTTGCTCTGTAGATTGTGAGAGTTTCCAAGTTTCCAAGACAGTCCAAAACCAACAGGTCTAGGACCAGGCTAATGTTATATTAGGAAACACACAGCCGATGTAAACTGAACAAAAATATAAACGCAACATGTAAAGTGTTGGTCCCATGTTTCATGAGCTGAAATAAAAGATCCCAGAAATGTTCCATTCGCACAAAAAGCGTATTTCTCTCAAATGTTGTGCACAAATTTGTTTACATCCCTGTTAGTGGCCATTTCTACTTTGCCAAGATAATCCATCCATCTGAAAGGCGTGGCATATCAAGAAGCTGATTAAACAGCATGATCATTGCACAGATGCACCTTGTGCTGGGGACAATAAAAAGCCACTCTAAAATGTGCCGTTTTGCCACACAACACAATGCCACAGATGTCTCAAGTTTTGAGGGATCGTGCAATTGGCATGCTGACTGCAGGAATGTCCACCAGAGCTGTTGCCAGAGAATGTAATGTTAATTTCTCTACCATAAGCCGCCTCCAATGTCGTTTTAGAGAATTTGGCAGTATGTCTAACCGGCCTCACAACCGCTGACCACATGTAACCACACCAGCCCAGGACCTCCACATCTGGCTTCTTCACCTGAGGGATCGTCTGAGACCAGCCACCCGGACAGCTGATGAAACTGTTGGTTTGCACAAACGAATAATTTCTGCACAAACTGTCAGAAACCGTCTCAGGGAAGCTCATCTGTGGCTCTTCGTCCTCACCAGGGTCTTGACCTGACTTCAGTGGGCAAAAGCTCACCTTCGAAGGCCAATAAATGTTGTGAACACAGTGCCTGATGGTGGCTATGGGGTTATGGCTTGGGGAGGCATGAACTACGGACAATGAACACAATCGCATTTTATCGATGGCAATTTGAATGAACAGAGATACCGTGACGAGATCCCGAGGCCCATTGTCGTGTCATTCATCCACCCCCATCACTTCATGTCTCAGCACGATAATGCACGGCCCCATGTCGCAAGGATCTGTACACAATTCATGGAAGCTGAAAATGTCCCAGTTCTTCCATGGCCTGCATACTCACCAGACATGTCACCCATTGAGCATGTTTGGGATGCTCTGGATCGACGTGTACGAGTGTGTTCCAGTTCCCGCAATATCCAGCAACTTCACACAGCCATTGAAGAGGAGTGGGACAACATTCCACAGGCCACAATCAACAGCCTGATCAACTCTATGGAAAGTAGATGTGTCGCGCTTAGTGAGGCAAATGGTGGTCACATCAGACACTGACTGGTTTTCTGATCCACACTGTTTTTTTTTTTAAAGGTATCTGTGACTAACAGATGCATATCTGTATTCCCAGTCTCGTGAAATTCGTAGATTAGGGTTTAATGAATTTATTTCAATTTAATGATTTCCTTATATTAACTTTGAAATAAAATCTTTGAAATTGTTGCATGTCGTTGATATTTACAGTGTAATTCTGTAGCTCGATAGCAAGCTGTACCAGAGAAGGTCTTTAATGTTGTAACAGGATTTGCCCTCCTGTCTGTCAGTCAGTCAGTCTGTCTGTCTGTCCTCAGCAACTGGGTCGTTCCACCAATTCAGTGCCTTTTGAGAAGAGTAACTTGCTTCAATTTTTTTTTACATATTTTGTCAACTTCATAAAAAAACAAGTTTTCCCATCTCTGTGGTGTTTCTTCCTAATTGGCAACTTGCCAAACTTTCTCCCTTTTTAATTTTAATAACCGTTTAATCAAACTCTGTGTATTATGTATAGTATAGTATGTATTCAACACGTTTACTCTGTGTATTATGTATTGTGTATAGTATAGTATGTATTCAACATGTTTACTCTGTGTATTATGTATTGTGTATAGTATAGTCTGTATTCAACACGTTTACTCTGTGTATTATGTATTGTGTATAGTATAGTATGTATTCAACACGTTTACTCTGTGTATTATGTATTGTGTATAGTATAGTATGTATTCAACACGTTTACTCTGTGTATTATGTATTGTGTATAGTATAGTATGTATTCAACACGTTTACTCTGTGTATTATGTATTGTGTATAGTATAGTATGTATTCAACACATTTACTCTGTGTATTATGTATTGTGTATAGTATAGTATGTATTCAACACGTTTACTCTGTGTATTATGTATTGTGTATAGTATAGTATGTATTCAACATGTTTACTCTGTGTATTATGTATTGTGTATAGTATAGTATGTATTCAACACATTTACTCTGTGTATAATGTATTGTGTATAGTATAGTATGTATTCAACACGTTTACTCTGTGATTTTGTATTGTGTATAGTATAGTCTGTATTCAACACGTTTACTCTGTGTATTATGTATTGTGTATAGTATAGTATGTATTCAACACGTTTACTCTGTGTATTATGTATTGTGTATAGTATAGTATGTATTCAACACATTTACTCTGTTTTTGTGTATAGTATAGTATGTATTCAACATGTTTACTCTGTGTTTTGTGTATAGTATAGTATGTATTCAACACATTTACTCTGTGTACTATGTATTGTGTATAGTATAGTATGTATTCAACACGTTTACTCTGTGTACTATGTATTGTGTATAGTATAGTATGTATTCAACACGTTTACTCTGTGTATTATGTATTGTGTATAGTATAGTATGTATTCAACACGTTTACTCTGTGTGTTATGTATTGTGTATAGTATAGTATGTATTCAACATGTTTACTCTGTGTGTTATGTATTGTGTATGGTATAGTATGTATTCAACATGTTTACTCTGTGTGTTATGTATTGTGTATAGTATAGTATGTATTCAACATGTTTACTCTGTGTATTATGTATTATGTATAGTATAGTATGTATTCAACATGTTTACTCTGTGTATTATGTATTGTGTATAGTATAGTATGTATTCAACACATTTACTCTGTGTATAATGTATTGTGTATAGTATAGTATGTATTCAACACGTTTACTCTGTGATTTTGTATTGTGTATAGTATAGTATGTATTCAACATGTTTACTCTGTGTATTATGTATTATGTATAGTATAGTATGTATTCAACACGTTTACTCTGTGTTATGTATTGTGTATAGTATAGTATGTATTCAACATGTTTACTCTGTGTGTTATGTATTGTGTATAGTATAGTATGTATTCAACATGTTTACTCTGTGTATTATGTATTATGTATAGTATAGTATGTATTCAACACGTTTACTCTGTGTATTATGTATTGTGTATAGTATAGTATGTATTCAACACGTTTACTCTGTGTTTTATGTATTGTGTATAGTATAGTATGTATTCAACACGTTTACTCTGTGTTTTATGTATTGTGTATAGTATAGTATGTATTCAACATGTTTACTCTGTGTATTATGTATTGTGTATAGTATAGTATGTATTCAACATGTTTACTCTGTGTATTATGTATTGTGTATAGTATAGTCTGTATTCAACACGTTTACTCTGTGTATTATGTATTGTGTATAGTATAGTATGTATTCAACACGTTTACTCTGTGTTTTATGTATTGTGTATAGTATAGTCTGTATTCAACACGTTTACTCTGTGTGTTATGTATTGTGTATAGTATAGTATGTATTCAACATGTTTACTCTGTGTGTTATGTATTGTGTATAGTATAGTATGTATTCAACACGTTTACTCTGTGTTATGTATTGTGTATAGTATAGTATGTATTCAACATGTTTACTCTGTGTGTTATGTATTGTGT
This sequence comes from Coregonus lavaretus, assembly GCF_964263955.1. Taxonomy (NCBI): domain Eukaryota; kingdom Metazoa; phylum Chordata; class Actinopteri; order Salmoniformes; family Salmonidae; genus Coregonus; species Coregonus lavaretus. The sequence continues at coordinate 11,239 of NW_028166765.1, forward strand.
ATAGTATAGTATGTATTCAACACGTTTACTCTGTGTTTTATGTATTGTGTATAGTATAGTATGTATTCAACACGTTTACTCTGTGTATTATGTATTGTGTATAGTATAGTATGTATTCGACATGTTTACTCTGTGTGTTATGTATTGTGTATAGTATAGTATGTATTCAACACGTTTACTCTGTGTATTATGTATTGTGTATAGTATAGTATGTATTCAACATGTTTACTCTGTGTATTATGTATTATGTATAGTATAGTATGTATTCAACACGTTTACTCTGTGTATTATGTATTGTGTATAGTATAGTATGTATTCAACATGTTTACTCTGTGTGTTATGTATTGTGTATAGTATAGTATGTATTCAGCATGTTTACTCTGTGTATTATGTATTATGTATAGTATAGTATGTATTCAACACGTTTACTCTGTGTATTATGTATTGTGTATAGTATAGTATGTATTCAACACGTTTACTCTGTGTGTTATGTATTGTGTATAGTATAGTATGTATTCAACATGTTTACTCTGTGTGTTATGTATTGTGTATAGTATAGTCTGTATTCAACACGTTTACTCTGTGTGTTATGTATTGTGTATAGTATAGTATGTATTCAACATGTTTACCAATATTTACAGTGTAATTCTGTAGCTCGATAGCAAGCTGTACCAGAGAAGGTCTTTAATGTTGTAACAGGATTTGCCCTCCTGTCTGTCTGTCTGTCTGTCTGTCCTCAGCAACTGGGTCGTTCCACCAATTCAGTGCCTTTTGAGAAGAGTAACTTGCTTCAATTTTTTTTAAAACATTTTGTCAACTTCATAAAAAACAAGTTTTCCCATCTCTGTGGTGTTTCTTCCTAATTGGCAACTTGCCAAACGTTCTCCCTTTTTAATTTTAATAACCGTTTAATCAAACTCTGTGTATTATGTATAGTATAGTATGTGTTCAACACGTTTACTCTGTGTATTATGTATTGTGTATAGTATAGTATGTATTCAACACGTTTACTCTGTGTATTATGTATTGTGTATAGTATAGTATGTATTCAACACGTTTACTCTGTGTATTATGTATTGTGTATAGTATAGTATGTATTCAACACGTTTACTCTGTGTATTATGTATTGTGTATAGTATAGTATGTATTCAACACGTTTACTCTGTGTGTTATGTATTGTGTATAGTATAGTATGTATTCAACACGTTTACTCTGTGTGTTATGTATTGTGTATAGTATAGTCTGTATTCAACACGTTTACTCTGTGTATTATGTATTGTGTATAGTATAGTATGTATTCAACATGTTTACTCTGTGTATTATGTATTGTGTATAGTATAGTATGTATTCAACATGTTTACTCTGTGTATTATGTATCGTGTATAGTATAGTATGTATTCAACATGTTTACTCTGTGTATTATGTATTATGTATAGTATAGTATGTATTCAACATGTTTACTCTGTGTATTATGTATTATGTATAGTATAGTATGTATTCAACACGTTTACTCTGTGTATTATGTATTGTGTATAGTATAGTATGTATTCAACACGTTTACTCTGTGTATTATGTATTATGTATAGTATAGTATGTATTCAACACGTTTACTCTGTGTATTATGTATTGTGTATAGTATAGTATGTATTCAACACGTTTACTCTATGTATTATGTATTGTGTATAGTATAGTATGTATTCAACACGTTTACTCTGTGTATTATGTATTGTGTATAGTATAGTATGTATTCAACACGTTTACTCTGTGTATTATGTATTGTGTATAGTATAGTATGTATTCAACACGTTTACTCTGTGTGTTATGTATTGTGTATAGTATAGTATGTATTCAACATGTTTACTCTGTGTATTATGTATTATGTATAGTATAGTATGTATTCAACACGTTTACTCTCTCCTGAGTGGCGCAGTGGTCTAAGGCGCCGCATCGCAGTGCTAGCTGTGCCACTAGAGATCCTGGTTCGAATCCAGACTCTGTCGTAGCCGGCCGCGACCGGGAGACCCATGGGGCGGCACACAATTAGCCAGCGTCGTCCAGGGTAGGGGAGGGAATGGCCGGCAGGGATGTAGCTCAGTTGGACGCCAGGGTTGTGGGTTCGATTCCCACGGGGGGCCAGTATGAAAATGTATGCACTCACTTAACTGTAAGATGCTCTGGATAAGAGCGTCTGCTAAATGACTAAAATGTAAAATGTGGGACTTGAAAGGGGTGTGGTTAGAACCGAGGTGGAAGAGGGAGCAAAAAAACTAACAATACCAAACACTGCATTCCACAGTAAGAACATCATACCAAAGGTCAAGCATGGTGGTGGTGGTGGGGTGATGGTTTGGGGATGCTTTGCTGCCTCAGGACCTGGACGACTTGCCTTAATAGAAGGAACCATGAATTCTGCTCTGTATCAGAGAATTATTCAGGAGAATGTCAGACCATCCGTCTGTGAGCTGAAGCTGAAGCGCAGCTGGGTCATGCAGCAAGACAATGATCCAAAACACACAATCAAGTCTACATGAAAATTGCTAAAAAGCAACAAATTGGAAGTTTTGGAATGTCAAACTGAGTGGAAGAGTGGGCCAAAATTCCTCCACAGCGAAGTGAGAGACTGATCAACAACTACAGGAAGCATTTGGTTGGAGTCATTGCAGCTAAAGGTGGCACAACCAGTTATTGAGTGTAAGGGGGCAATTACTTTTTCACACAGGGGAATTGGGTGTTGCATAACTTTGTTTATGAAATAAATGAAATAAATATGTAATTGTTGTGTTATTTGTTCACTTAAGTTAAAAGGACTGCTTGTAAAGTCGTCATATGGACAGGCTCGGGCTGCAAGTCATAGGCCCAGGTCGGGGCGGTCTTGAATAGTCCTGGTGTGAGTCCTCATATGCAATGTCAGACCCTGACCCTGTAACTCTGGAGTGGGATCGATTTGGAGGTGGAGGGTCCGTCACGGTCTGGGGCGGTGTGTCACAGCATCATCGGACTGAGCTTGTTGTCATTGCAGGCAATCTCAACGCTGTGCGTTACAGGGAAGACATCCTCCTCCCTCATGTGGTACCCTTCCTGCAGGCTCATCCTGACATGACCCTCCAGCATGACAATGCCACCAGCCATACTGCTCGTTCTGTGTGTGATTTCCTGCCAGACAGGAATGTCAGTGTTCTGCCATGGCCAGCGAAGAGGCCGGATCTCAATCCCATTGAGCACATCTGGGACCTGTTGGATCGGAGGGTGAGGGCTAGGGCCATCCCCCCCAGAAATGTCAGGGAACTTGCAGGTGCCTTGGTGGAAGAGTGGGGTAACATCTCACAGCAAGAACTGGCAAATCTGGTGCAGTCCATGAGGAGGAGATGCACTGCAGTACTTAATGCAGCTGGTGGCCACACCAGATACTGACTGTTCCTTTTGATTTTGACTCCCCCTTTGTTCAGGGACAACATGATTCAATTTCTGTTAGTCACATGTCTGTGGAACTTGTTCAGTTATTGTCTCAGTTGTTGAATCTTGTTATGTTCATACAAATATTTACACACGTTAAATTTGTTGAAAATAAACGCAGTGAGAGGACGTTTCTTTTTTTGCTGAGTTTATGTACACATGTAAGTCAATATAGCATTAGTACGATATCTAAAAAAAATAAATAACTTAAATACAAAATGCTAGACAGCAATGTCCAATGTATTTTAAAATAGTTCTTTTTTTGTATTTATACTGTACACAAGTGTTATATCTCAGGTCACAGTGCGTCTGAAATGGCCCCCTATTCCCCACAGTGCGTCTGAAATGGCCCCCTATTCCCCACAGTGCGTCTGAAATGGCCCCCTATTCCCCACAGTGCGTCTGAAATGGCCCCCTATTCCCCACAGTGCGTCTGAAATGGCCCCCTATTCCCCACAGTGCGTCTGAAATGGCCCCCTATTCCCCACAGCGCACTATATTACATTTTAGTCATTTAGCAGACGCTCTTATCCAGAGCCACTTACAGTTAGTGAGTGCATACATTATTTATTTTTTCATACTGGCCCCCCGTGGGAATCGAACCCACAACCCTGGCGTTGCAAACGCCATGCTCTGCCAACTGAGCTACATGCCTGCCGGCCATTCCCTCCCCTACCCTGGACGACGCTGGCCATTCCCTCCCCTACCCTGGACGACGCTGGCCATTCCCTCCCCTACCCTGGACGACGCTGGGCCAATTGTGCGCCGCCCCATGGGTCTATATACGAAATAGGGGGCCATTGAAGTAGTGTCCTATAGTGAATAGGGGGCCATTGAAGTAGTGTCCTATAGTGAATAGGGGGCCATTGAAGTAGTGTCCTATAGTGAATAGGGGGGCATTTAAGACACACAGACCCTGGGAGTTATGCCGTTACAGCCACCGTCTAAAGCACGGTCTTGAACAGGGACCCCCGCCCAGTCACACCCACGACCCAGGGACCCCCGCCCAGGGACCCCCTCGACCAGGCACACCCACGACCCAGGGACCCCCATCATGTTAGCAAAAACATTCAAAGTCACATCACGTAAATAATACAAATGGCAAGTAGAAGTAATGAACATTTTAAATGAATAGATCTGGTAGAGTTTCATTATTTTGACCTTCCCACAGTTCATTTCAAAGAGGACGTGTCAACTAAAAGTCTATTAGCTAGAAATGTATCTTGGCGGCGTAGAGAAAATGTTGCTGTTGTAAACCATATTTTTTGCAATTAAAAAAAAAGTAAATTGTTTAGCCAAAATAACATTTTGCAGTTTTAAAGCTATTTCCCTACAATTCTATGCATTTTGCCATGGCTAATGCTGTGTTGCTCTGTTCAACTAAATCAATGGCCACGTGCCCCTGAATGCCTGGTTTTTGGAATTTGATTCGCCCGGACTGTCTGGCTTTTATTTGATTGCTAGTTCTCAAAGATGGTGTTCTGTAAAAAAGATTTAGAGTTCAATATCTTTTCTGAATGCTTTCTATCTGGTTTTGGTCGTTTAAAATTGACACAAAACAATCTTTCCATCCCAAAAATTACCACTTAGACGGCCCGCCTAAGGATTTTCTATACAGAAAAATAACCTGTAATTAGCGCCAATGACTAATTTCCTCCATATTAAAGGGATAGTTAGAGACATGAAGCCATTTATCTACTTTAGTAGTCAGATTAACAGGAGTCGGACTAACAGGAACAGCTTGCATGCTAACTGTTCCTGTAGACTTTTAGTCATTGCGCTAATGCTAGTTAGCATTGGCTTCGTGAAACTACCTCTAACTTCCTTCATACTGGATGCAGAGACATAAACATGGTGTCCGGGATAGTATTCTGTTGCAGCTAGCGATATTCATAAAATCATTATTTGTCACCCCCCCAAAAAAAAATCCAAACATTGTGGACCCCCTGCAGTACAACCGACACCAGTTTTAAATCCCCTGTCCTAAAGCACAACGTGATTAGGTGTAAGGCCTTTTGTATTAGGAGATAGACCTATGTGTGCGTTTCAAATGCACTGATTTTGACCAGGGTCCATAGGTAGGGCACTCAAAAGGGAATATGGTGCCCTTTGGGACACCTCCCATGTGGTCCTCTGTAGCTCAGCTGGTAGAGCACGGCGCTTGTAACGCCAAGATAGTGGGTTCGATCCCCGGGACCACCCATACACAAAAAATTTATGCACGCATGACTGTAAGTCGCTTTGGATAAAAGCGTCTGCTAAATTGCATATTATTATTATTATTATTATTATGTAATGTAACAGGACTAGTATTCTCTCTGAAACCTCAAAAGCATCTTCATTTCTTCAGGCAAGTCTCAACACAACAGACACAGTCAAGTCAGAGACATTTTAGGCCTAGTAGCCCCTAGGCCCCATTCACTGGAGTAGACACCCTTTAGATACTAGCCCCTCACTGGAGTACACACCCTTTAGATACTAGCCCCCGTCACTGGAGTAGAAACCCTTTAGATACTAGCCCCCCTCACTGGAGTAGACACCCTTTAGATACTAGCCCCACTCACTGGAGTAGACACCCTTTAGATACTAGCCCCACTCACTGGAGTAGACACCCTTTAGATACTAGCCCCTCACTGGAGTAGACACCCTTTAGATACTAGCCCCCGTCACTGGAGTAGACACCCTTTAGATACTAGCCCCCGTCACTGGAGTAGACACCCTTTAGATACTAGCCCCTCACTGGAGTAGACACCCTTTAGATACTAGCCCCTCACTGGAGTAGACACCCTTTAGATACTAGCCCCACTCACTGGAGTAGACACCCTTTAGATACTAGCCCCCCTCACTGGAGTAGACACCCTTTAGATACTAGCCCCCCTCACTGGAGTAGACAAGCTTTAGATACTAGCCCCTCAATGGAGTAGACACCCTTTAGATACTAGCCCCCCTCACTGGAGTAGACACCCTTTAGATACTAGCCCCCCTCACTGGAGTAGACAAGCTTTAGATACTAGCCCCTCACTGGAGTAGACACCCTTTAGATACTAGCCCCCGTCACTGGAGTAGACACCCTTTAGATACTAGCCCCTCACTGGAGTAGACACCCTTTAGATAATAGCCCCACTCACTGAAGTAGACACCTTTTAGATACTAGCCCCCATCACTGGAGTAGACACCCTTTAGATACTAGCCCCTCACTGGAGTAGACACCCTTTAGATACTAGCCCCACTCAATGGAGTAGACACCCTTTAGATACTAGCCCCACTCACTGGAGTAGACACCCTTTAGATACTAGCCCCTCACTGGAGTAGACACCCTTTAGATTCTAGCCCCCCTCACTGGAGTAGACACCCTTTAGATACTAGCCCCCCTCACTGGAGTAGACACCCTTTAGATAATAGCCCCACTCACTGAAGTAGACACCTTTTAGATACTAGCCCCCATCACTGGAGTAGACACCCTTTAGATACTAGCCCCTCACTGGAGTAGACACCCTTTAGATACTAGCCCCACTCAATGGAGTAGACACCCTTTAGATACTAGCCCCACTCACTGGAGTAGACACCCTTTAGATACTAGCCCCTCACTGGAGTAGACACCCTTTAGATTCTAGCCCCCCTCACTGGAGTAGACACCCTTTAGATACTAGCCCCTCACTGGAGTAGACACCCTTTAGATAAAAGCCCCCCTCACTGGAGTAGACACCCATTAGATACTAGCCCCTCACTGCAGTAGACACCCTTTAGATACTAGCCCCTCACTGGAGTAGACACCCTTTAGATACTAGCCCCTCACTGGAGTAGACACCCTTTAGATACTAGCCCCCCTCACTGCAGTAGACACCCTTTAGATACAAGCCCCCCTTACTGGAGTAGACACGCTTTAGATACTAGCCCCTCAATGGAGTAGACACCCTTTAGATACTAGCCCCCCTCACTGGAGTAGACACCCTTTAGATACTAGCCCCTCACTGGAGTAGACACCCTTTATATACTAGCCCCCCTCACTGGAGTAGACACCCTTTAGATACTAGCCCCTCACTGGAGTAGACACCCTTTAGATACTAGCCCCACTCACTGGAGTAGACACCCTTTAGATACTAGCCCCCCTCACAGGAGTAGACACCCTTTAGATACTAGCCCCACTCACTGGAGTAGACACCCTTTAGATACTAGCCCCCCTCACAGGAGTAGACACCCTTTAGATTCTAGCCCCCCTCACTTGAGTAGACACCCTTTAGATACTAGCCCCCTCACTGGAGTAGACACCCTTTAGATACTAGCCCCTCTCACAGGAGTAGACATCCTTTAGATACTAGCCCCCCTCACTGGAGTAGACACCCTTTAGATACTAGCCCCTCACTGGAGTAGACACCCTTTAGATACTAGCCCCCCTCACTGGAGTAGACACCCTTTAGATACTAGCCCCCCTCACAGGAGTAGACACCCTTTAGATTCTAGCCCCCCTCACTGGAGTAGACACCCTTTAGATACTAGCCCCCCTCACTGGAGTAGACACCCTTTAGATACTAGCCCCTCTCACAGGAGTAGACATCCTTTAGATACTAGCCCCCCTCACTGGAGTAGACACCCTTTAGATACTAGCCCCTCACTGGAGTAGACACCCTTTAGATTCTAGCCCCCCTCACTGGAGTAGACACCCTTTAGATACTAGCCCCCCTCACTGGAGTAGACACCCTTTAGATACTAGCCCCTCTCACAGGAGTAGACATCCTTTAGATACTAGCCCCCCTCACTGGAGTAGACACCCTTTAGATACTAGCCCCTCACTGGAGTAGACACCCTTTAGATACTAGCCCCTCACTGGAGTAGACAGCCTTTAGATACTAGCCCCTCACTGGAGTAGACACCCTTTAGATACTAGCCCCCCTCACTGGAGTAGACACCCTTTAGATACTAGCCCCTCACTGGAGTAGACACCCTTTAGATACTAGCCCCCCTCACTGGAGTAGACATCCTTTAGATACTAGCCCCCCTCACTGGAGTAGACACCCTTTAGATACTAGCCCCTCACTGGAGTAGACACCCTTTAGATACTAGCCCCTCACTGGAGTAGACACCCTTTAGATACTAGCCCCCCTCACTGCAGTAGAGGCTGTAGTTTGACTCACCCTAACATGCAGCCACACACTCCTCACTGGAAGAGAGGCTCCCTGCGTCTGAAATGGCACCCTAGTCCCTATATGGTGCACTCCTTTTGAACAGAGCTCTATGCAAGGCCTGGTCAAAAGTAGTGAACTACATAGAGAACAGGTTGCCATTTGGGATGCAGATGTGGGGCCATTTGTATCAGTGTCAGAGCAGGAGTGTTACTAGTACCTACGACCCCTGGTCTCCTCTCTCTCAGCCTCAGTCACTTCCTGCTTCCTGTCCTGTGCTTCATGAGACCAGCCCCAGGGGTTATGGGTTGCACTACCTTTGACCAGGGACTACAGGGAATAGGGTACCATTTGGGACAGATCTACAATCAACGCCTTTAAACACCACTCTTCATCATCTTCCCAGCCCACCACCCTCTTCATCACTGTCCCAGCCCACCACCCTCTTCCCCTTCATCATTGTCCCAGCCCACCGCCCTCTTCATCACCGTCCCTGCCCACCACCCTCTTCATCACCGTCCCAGCCCACCACCTCTTCCTCACCGTCCCAGCCCACCGCCCTCTTTATCACCGTCCCAGCCCACCGCCCTCTTCATCACCGTCCCAGCCCACCGCCCTCTTCATCACCGTCCCAGCCCACCACCCTCTTCATCACCGTCCCAGCCCACCGCCCTCTTCATCACTGTCCCAGCCCACCGCCCTCTTCCTCTTCATCACCGTCCCAGCCCACCGCCCTCTTCATCACCGTCCCAGCCCACCGCCCTCTTCCTCACCGTCCCAGCCCACCACCCTCTTCCTCACCGTCCCAGCCCATCACCCTCTTCATCACCGTCCCAGCCCACCACCCTCTTCATCACCGTCCCAGCCCACCACCCTCTTCCTCTTCATCACTGTCCCAGCCCACCACCCTCTTCCTCTTCATCACCGTCCCAGCCCACCGCCCTCTTCATCACCGTCCCAGCCCACCGCCCTCTTCATCACCGTCCCAGCCCACCGCCCTCTTCATCACTGTCCCAGCCCACCGCCCTCTTCCTCTTCATCACCGTCCCAGCCCACCACCCTCTTCCTCACCGTCCCAGCCCACCGCCCTCTTCCTCTTCATCACCGTCCCAGCCCACCACCCTCTTCCTCACCGTCCCAGCCCACCACCCTCTTCCTCACCGTCCCAGCCCACCGCCCTCTTCGTCCCAGCCCACCGCCCTCTTCATCACCGTCCCAGCCCACCACCCTCTTCCTCCCCATCCCAGCCCACCACCCTCTTCCTCTTCCTCCCCATCCCAGCCCACCACCCTCTTCCTCTTCCTCCCCATCCCAGCCCACCGCCCTCTTCCTCTTCCTCACCGTCCCAGCCCACCGCCCTCTTCCTCACCGTCCCAGCCCACCGCCCTCTTCCTCACCATCCCAGCCCACCGCCCTCTTCCTCACCGTCCCAGCCCACCGCCCTCTTCCTCACCGTCCCAGCCCACCACCCTCTTCATCACCGTCCCAGCCCACCACCCTCTTCATCACCGTCCCAGCCCACCACCCTCTTCCTCACTGTCCCAGCCCACCACCCTCTTCATCACCGTCCCAGCCCACCACCCTCTTCCTCACTGTCCCAGCCCACCACCCTCTTCATCACCGTCCCAGCCCACCACCCTCTTCATTCAGGTCTATAAAAACCAAAAGATATATGCCATATCATATTTTGTTTTTAAAGAGTTAAAGACAAGACACAAATATATAAAATAAGGATATGTTTCTCAGTTCATTCAATCTTTTGCATTTTGTCATTGGTCTATCAGTTCCACAGGGGTTAGGGTCCGGGTACAGGGGGGGGTAACAGCCAGCCAGCAGAGGGAGTGGCTATACAGGATGGAACACCAGAGTACAGTCCTCTCCGTCTCTGTCCCGGCCCAGGAACAGGCTCTGATTGGCCAGTTCCTCCAGGTTGTTGGGCTGTGTCCTCCTCAGGTAGTGGTTGACTATCTTGGCGTCCAGTCTGCTCTGGTGAGAGACGCTCTCGTAGGGTTTAGGGTCCAAGTCTAGGATGGACACGGAGTAGTTGAAGCGAGGCTTCGCAGGCTGGATCTCCACGCTCTGGTCCAACCTACAGGGAGGAAACATGCAGTAATTCAATACAGCATCTCCTTCCAGGAACAGCTACAGAGCAGTGCCCCGCAGCAGATAGCAACACTTTAACGCAGGGTTGGTCAATCCTATATGTAAGGTCTCAGGGTGTTGTTCCAGCCCAGCAGGAAGCGTTTTTAGTAAAAGTTAACGAGTTCTCACCCGTCGTCTTCCCCACAGGTTGCTATGGCGACCATGATAGAGCAGTCCTTGGCTGTCATGGCAACTCTGTACTGGTGGACCTGATGGGAAGAAGTCATATTAAAACGACATGAAACTGCATTTATCATATTATACAACATATTACATGAAACTGCATTTATCATATTATGCAATATATTACATTTATCACATCATACAACATATTACATGAAACTGCATTTATCATATTATACGACATTAAACTGCATTTATCACATCATACGACATTATATTAAACTGCATCTTTCATATTATACAAAATTATATTTCATTAAACTGCATTTATCATATTATACAACATTACATGAAACTGCATTTATCACATCATACGACATATTTCATTAAACTGCATTTATCATATCATATTACATTAAACTGCATTTATCATATTATACAACATTACATGAAACTGCATTTATCATATCATACAACATATTACATGAAATGATATTTATCATATTAAATTACATTAAACTGCATGTATCATATCATACAACATATTACATTTATCACATCATACAACACATTACATTAAACTGCATTTATCATATTATACAACATATTACATTAAACTGCATTTATCATATTATACAACATATTACATGAAACGATATTTATCATATCATACAACATATTACATTAAACTGCATGTATCATATTGTACACCTTGACATTTCAATGGAAAAATTGATTATATTAAATGGTATTGCATCTGAATAGGGGAAAACACACTAATCACAAAAAGTCCCTTATCAATTCAATTGATATTTATACAGTCTTCTGTAAAGAACCAAGACAGTTTGCTTCAATACTGTCGATATACAGGTGTTCATCGTTACGTCACGTCGGTTAGAAAGAAGAGATTCTCACCTTCCCTACGGCGTATTCGACAGAGCCGTCGTCTTCAGCGGGACAGTTCTGGACCTTCTCCAGGAAGCTCTGGTTGTACGGCCCGTCTATCTGGAGTCTGCTTCTACAGGAGGGAGCATCAGTCACCGTCTTTAAAGGTCCACTCTGTGATATTTGCAGCAGCTTTTGAGCATTTAAATGAATGATACATAAATTGTACATCTGTCAGTCCCTGGCCATTAAGAGAAGTCATCATTACAGTATAGACTACCAGTAACACCAAATCAGATATCAGTAACACCAAATCAGATACCAGTAACACCAAATCAGATCATGTGTCGGCCTACATGAAGGACTGAGTTGCAGGGTTGGGGAGTACATGTAATCTGATTACAAAAAAGAAAGAATGTTAGCTTACCAGAAAAAATATTGTAATCAGATTACAGATACTTTTGAAAAACTAGATGATCACTTATTGGATTACTTTAAAATTCAAAAAGGATGTTTGTAAAAAAAAAAAAAAAAAAACACTAAAAAACATAATGACGCCTTTGTTTTCTAAATGACATTCAATTAGGCAGTGAACAAAGGTGCAAGTTAAAGTAGAGCTGGGCAATATATCGAATTAATTCAATAATTTCCAAATTAATTTTCACGTGATATTCACCTAGCCTCTTCCTCTGTTAACATATATCAAGCTCCTCCCCCTGCCACTCACACCAACAAAGATGAGGTCACTTCTTCCTCTCTGAAAAGCGGTTTCAACTCGCTATTTGCATTTGGAGGTTTGGTACAAAAGAAATCGGTCATATGGACACCGAAACACATTGAGACATTATTTTACTGTAATAGAGAAGTTAACCTTTCTAAATGATACCCTTTTTACGTCTCAACTCCTCAAATTGAGCTCAGAGCGGACACTACTAAAACAGGAGTATGAATGAACACTGATTCTGGAAAATTCATGCTCAGTTTGTTGAGCAGTCCAAAGACTGTTATACTAGTTGTCTAGTCTGTGTTTCACAACATGTGCAATAAATCATAAAACACAATTATATAAAGAAATTGGCAACTCGTTCTGATTCTGAGAAATAAAGTAGGCCACGTGATTTCAACATCTGAACAAAGCGGACAGGCTAACATGCTGTTCAAACAGTTGGGAGACGGACAGAAGGATGTGTTCATAATTTAACTGTTCTGCGTTGTTTGCTATCAAATAGATCACTAGCACATGGGCTTGTGCTAGAGAGATTGTTTATGAGACCTGTGTTCATTTTCTATAATGCCTGCTACCAGAAGTTAGTTATTATTAGTGAATGTACATTATGCATGGTTGTGGTTAACAAAAAGGGCATTTCATAGACATACTTGAAAGCCAGATCAGTGATTATTGCAAAAAAGCAGGTTAAACCATTTTGATAAAATAATTGGGTGTTTATGGTTGTGGGAGGCTTATATTTAGCCTAGGTATAATTTCACAAGCCCTGAATTCATTAGATTATTGCTGACTGTCTGAAATGCAGTGTATTTAACCTTTAAATTGTCCAACAAAGCTTATTTAGAGAGAAAAAATGTTTAAACACATATAAGTTTAATAAAATCAAATAACTAGAGGTGACTTCTAGGCCACATCGTTCAGCCCTAACTAAGTTTGTACGACCGGAGCGATCCTGACCACAAGTCAGAGACCACTAAGATGACCACCAATCAGAGACCACTATGATGACACACCAAATGATGACCACCAATCAGAGACCACTATGATGACACACCAAATGATGACCACCAATCAGAGACCACTATGATGACACACCAAATGATGACCACCAATCAGAGACCACTATGATGACACACCAAATGCATTTGATGGATCCTTTTTGTCTTCTTCAAATTACCTTTAAGGGGAAAGTAATCAAAAAGTAACTGAAAGTAATCAGATTACGTTACTGAGTTTGGGTAATCCAAAGTTACGTTACTGATTACAATTATGGACCGTACCTAGTAACTAACATATACCATTTACAAAGTAACCTACACTGGTGATTTGACCGTGTGCACATGCCATCTAGTGGTCTATCTATGTTAAGTACATGCCAAATGAGTTGATGAATTTACACAGTACATTCAATCCTTCACTGGAGAACAGTGAAAAAAAACATCCACACAGTACAGTTATGGGTACACTCAATATGGCCGCCGGTCCACCCATGATAGTACAGTGACTTGAATGGGAAGGTCCATTCTAGTCATTCTACGTCTATAGATCCATCAGTAGTGTCCGGTACAGGTTCTCACCTCTCTTTGGGGAACTTTTGTAAATACTGCTCCACTCGTTTAAACAGGGGGTTCAAACCCTCGATGTCTAAGCTATCCAGCATCTGAGTCCCCAGGATTTTGTCCAAGACACAATCTTTGGGAAGGCCGTGGTTACCTGAAATAAAAAATAAACAATTGATTAGACTTAACAACATACACTCAGTGGCCAGTTTATTAGGTACACCCATCTAGTACTGGGTTGGACCCTCTTTTGCCTCCAAAAACTGCCTGATTTCTTCTGCGCATGGAAACATTGCTCAAATGGTATCAAGGGACCTAACGTGTGCCAGGAAAACATTCCCCACACCGTTACACCACCACCACCAGCCGGTACCGTTGACACCAGGCAGGAAGGAACCATGGACCCATGCTGCTTACGCCAAATCCTGACTGTCATCAGCATGACGCAACAGGAACCGGGATTCGTCGGACCAGGCAATGTTTTTCCACTCCTCAATTATGGAGAACGACCACAATGGGTTCCACTCCTCAGTTGTCCGGTGTTGGTGATGGCGTGCCCACTGGAGCCGCTTCTTCTTGTTTTTAGCTGATGGGAGTGGAACCCGGTGTGGTCGTCTGCTGCGACAGCCCATCCGTGACAAGGACCGACAAGTTGTGTGTTCCGAGATGCTGTTCTGCACACAACTGATGTACTGCGCCGTTATTTGTCTGTTTGTGGCCTGCCTGCACAGCGTTAGCCTGGTCCTATGTAGCCAACTCTTATACACTGCAGTGAAGCAGTGTTAGCCTGGTCCTATGTAGCAAACTCTTATACACTGCAGTGAAGCACAGCGTTAGCCTGGTCCTATGTAGCCAACTCTTAAACACTGCAGTGAAGCATAGCGTTAGCCTGGTCCCACGTAGCCAACTCTTATACACTGCAGTGAAGCATAGCGTTAGCCTGGTCCCACGTAGCCAACTCTTATACACTGCAGTGAAGCACAGCGTTAGCCTGGTCCCACGTAGCCAACTCTTATACACTGCAGTGAAGCACAGCGTTAGCCTGGTCCCACGAAGCCAACTCTTATACACTGCAGTGAAGCACAGCGTTAGCCTGGTCCCACGTAGCCAACTCTTATACACTGCAGTGAAGCATAGCGTTAGCCTGGTCCCACGTAGCCAACTCTTATACACTGCAGTGAAGCACAGCGTTAGCCTGGTCCCACGTAGCCAACTCTTATACACTGCAGTGAAGCACAGCGTTAGCCTGGTCCTATGTAGCCAACTCTTATACACTGCAGTGAAGCACAGCGTTAGCCTGGTCCTATGTAGCCAACTCTTATACACTGCAGTGAAGCACAGCGTTAGCCTGGTCCCACGTAGCCAACTCTTATACACTGCAGTGAAGCACAGCGTTAGCCTGGTCCTATGTAGCCAACTCTTATACACTGCAGTGAAGCATAGCGTTAGCCTGGTCCTATGTAGCCAACTCTTATACACTGCAGTGAAGCACAGCGTTAGCCTGGTCCCACGTAGCCAACTCTTATACACTGCAGTGAAGCACAGCGTTAGCCTGGTCCTATGTAGCCAACTCTTATACACTGCAGTGAAGCACAGCGTTAGCCTGGTCCTATGTAGCCAACTCTTATACACTGCAGTGAAGCACAGCGTTAGCCTGGTCCCACGTAGCCAACTCTTATACACTGCAGTGAAGCACAGCGTTAGCCTGGTCCCACGTAGCCAACTCTTATACACTGCAGTGAAGCACAGCGTTAGCCTGGTCCTATGTAGCCAACTCTTATACACTGCAGTGAAGCACAGCGTTAGCCTGGTCCTATGTAGCCAACTCTTATACACTGCAGTGAAGCACAGCGTTAGCCTGGTCCCACGTAGCCAACTCTTATACACTGCAGTGAAGCACAGCGTTAGCCTGGTCCTATGTAGCCAACTCTTATACACTGCAGTGAAGCATAGCGTTAGCCTGGTCCTATGTAGCCAACTCTTATACACTGCAGTGAAGCACAGCGTTAGCCTGGTCCCACGTAGCCAACTCTTATACACTGCAGTGAAGCACAGCGTTAGCCTGGTCCTATGTAGCCAACTCTTATACACTGCAGTGAAGCACAGCGTTAGCCTGGTCCTATGTAGCCAACTCTTATACACTGCAGTGAAGCACAGCGTTAGCCTGGTCCCACGTAGCCAACTCTTATACACTGCAGTGAAGCACAGCGTTAGCCTGGTCCCACGTAGCCAACTCTTATACACTGCAGTGAAGCACAGCGTTAGCCTGGTCCTATGTAGCCAACTCTTATACACTGCAGTGAAGAACAGCGTTAGCCTGGTCCTATGTAGCCAACTCTTATACACTGCAGTGAAGCACAGCGTTAGCCTGGTCCTATGTAGCCAACTCTTATACACTGCAGTGAAGCACAGCGTTAGCCTGGTCCTATGTAGCCAACTCTTATACACTGCAGTGAAGCACAGCGTTAGCCTGGTCCCACGTAGCCAACTCTTATACACTGCAGTGAAGCACAGCGTTAGCCTGGTCCCACGTAGCCAACTCTTATACACTGCAGTGAAGCACAGCGTTAGCCTGGTCCTATGTAGCCAACTCTTATACACTGCAGTGAAGCACAGCGTTAGCCTGGTCCTATGTAGCCAACTCTTATACACTGCAGTGAAGCACAGCGTTAGCCTGGTCCCACGTAGCCAACTCTTATACACTGCAGTGAAGCACAGCGTTAGCCTGGTCCCACGTAGCCAACTCTTATACACTGCAGTGAAGCACAGCGTTAGCCTGGTCCTATGTAGCCAACTCTTATACACCGCAGTGAAGCACAGCGTTAGCCTGGTCCTATGTAGCCAACTCTTATACACTGCAGTGAAGCACAGCGTTAGCCTGGTCCCACGTAGCCAACTCTTATACACTGCAGTGAAGCACAGCGTTAGCCTGGTCCTATGTAGCCAACTCTTATACACTGCAGTGAAGCACAGCGTTAGCCTGGTCCTATGTAGCCAACTCTTATACACTGCAGTGAAGCAGTGTTAGCCTGGTCCTATGTAGCAAACTCTTATACACTGCAGTGAAGCATAGCGTTAGCCTGGTCCCACGTAGCCAACTCTTATACACTGCAGTGAAGCACAGCGTTAGCCTGGTCCCACGTAGCCAACTCTTATACACTGCAGTGAAGCATAGCGTTAGCCTGGTCCCACGTAGCCAACTCTTATACACTGCAGTGAAGCACAGCGTTAGCCTGGTCCCACGTAGCCAACTCTTATACACTGCAGTGAAGCACAGCGTTAGCCTGGTCCTATGTAGCCAACTCTTATACACTGCAGTGAAGCACAGCGTTAGCCTGGTCCTATGTAGCCAACTCTTATACACTGCAGTGAAGCACAGCGTTAGCCTGGTCCCACGTAGCCAACTCTTATACACTGCAGTGAAGCACAGCGTTAGCCTGGTCCTATGTAGCCAACTCTTATACACTGCAGTGAAGCACAGCGTTAGCCTGGTCCTATGTAGCCAACTCTTATACACTGCAGTGAAGCACAGCGTTAGCCTGGTCCTATGTAGCCAACTCTTATACACTGCAGTGAAGCATAGCGTTAGCCTGGTCCTATGTAGCCAACTCTTATACACTGCAGTGAAGCACAGCGTTAGCCTGGTCCCACGTAGCCAACTCTTATACACTGCAGTGAAGCACAGCGTTAGCCTGGTCCCACGTAGCCAACTCTTATACACTGCAGTGAAGCACAGCGTTAGCCTGGTCCTATGTAGCCAACTCTTATACACCGCAGTGAAGCATAGCGTTAGCCTGGTCCTATGTAGCCAACTCTTATACACTGCAGTGAAGCACAGCGTTAGCCTGGTCCCACGTAGCCAACTCTTATACACTGCAGTGAAGCACAGCGTTAGCCTGGTCCTATGTAGCCAACTCTTATACACTGCAGTGAAGCACAGCGTTAGCCTGGTCCTATGTAGCCAACTCGTATACACTGCAGTGAAGCACAGCGTTAGCCTGGTCCCACGTAGCCAACTCTTATACACTGCAGTGAAGCACAGCGTTAGCCTGGTCCCACGTAGCCAACTCTTATACACTGCAGTGAAGCACAGCGTTAGCCTGGTCCTATGTAGCCAACTCTTATACACTGCAGTGAAGCACAGCGTTAGCCTGGTCCTATGTAGCCAACTCTTATACACTGCAGTGAAGCACAGCGTTAGCCTGGTCCCACGTAGCCAACTCTTATACACTGCAGTGAAGCACAGCGTTAGCCTGGTCCCACGTAGCCAACTCTTATACACTGCAGTGAAGCACAGCGTTAGCCTGGTCCTATGTAGCCAACTCTTATACACCGCAGTGAAGCACAGCGTTAGCCTGGTCCTATGTAGCCAACTCTTATACACTGCAGTGAAGCACAGCGTTAGCCTGGTCCCACGTAGCCAACTCTTATACACTGCAGTGAAGCACAGCGTTAGCCTGGTCCTATGTAGCCAACTCTTATACACTGCAGTGAAGCACAGCGTTAGCCTGGTCCTATGTAGCCAACTCTTATACACTGCAGTGAAGCAGTGTTAGCCTGGTCCTATGTAGCAAACTCTTATACACTGCAGTGAAGCACAGCGTTAGCCTGGTCCTATGTAGCCAACTCTTATACACTGCAGTGAAGCATAGCGTTAGCCTGGTCCCACGTAGCCAACTCTTATACACTGCAGTGAAGCACAGCGTTAGCCTGGTCCCACGTAGCCAACTCTTATACACTGCAGTGAAGCACAGCGTTAGCCTGGTCCCACGTAGCCAACTCTTATACACTGCAGTGAAGCATAGCGTTAGCCTGGTCCCACGTAGCCAACTCTTATACACTGCAGTGAAGCACAGCGTTAGCCTGGTCCCACGTAGCCAACTCTTATACACTGCAGTGAAGCACAGCGTTAGCCTGGTCCTATGTAGCCAACTCTTATACACTGCAGTGAAGCACAGCGTTAGCCTGGTCCTATGTAGCCAACTCTTATACACTGCAGTGAAGCACAGCGTTAGCCTGGTCCCAAGTAGCCAACTCTTATACACTGCAGTGAAGCACAGCGTTAGCCTGGTCCTATGTAGCCAACTCTTATACACTGCAGTGAAGCATAGCGTTAGCCTGGTCCTATGTAGCCAACTCTTATACACTGCAGTAAAGCACAGCGTTAGCCTGGTCCCACGTAGCCAACTCTTATACACTGCAGTGAAGCACAGCGTTAGCCTGGTCCTATGTAGCCAACTCTTATACACTGCAGTGAAGCACAGCGTTAGCCTGGTCCTATGTAGCCAACTCTTATACACTGCAGTGAAGCACAGCGTTAGCCTGGTCCCACGTAGCCAACTCTTATACACTGCAGTGAAGCACAGCGTTAGCATGGTCCCACGTAGCCAACTCTTATACACTGCAGTGAAGAACAGCGTTAGCCTGGTCCCACGTAGCCAACTCTTATACACTGCAGTGAAGCACAGCGTTAGCCTGGTCCCACGTAGCCAACTCTTATACACTGCAGTGAAGCATAGCGTTAGCCTGGTCCTATGTAGCCAACTCTTATACACTGCAGTGAAGCACAGCGTTAGCCTGGTCCCACGTAGCCAACTCTTATACACTGCAGTGAAGCACAGCGTTAGCCTGGTCCTATGTAGCCAACTCTTATACACTGCAGTGAAGCATAGCGTTAGCCTGGTCCTATGTAGCCAACTCTTATACACTGCAGTGAAGCACAGCGTTAGCCTGGTCCCACGTAGCCAACTCTTATACACTGCAGTGAAGCACAGCGTTAGCCTGGTCCTATGTAGCCAACTCTTATACACTGCAGTGAAGCACAGCGTTAGCCTGGTCCTATGTAGCCAACTCTTATACACTGCAGTGAAGCACAGCGTTAGCCTGGTCCCACGTAGCCAACTCTTATACACTGCAGTGAAGCACAGCGTTAGCCTGGTCCCACGTAGCCAACTCTTATACACTGCAGTGAAGCACAGCGTTAGCCTGGTCCCACGTAGCCAACTCTTATACACTGCAGTGAAGCACAGCGTTAGCCTGGTCCCACGTAGCCAACTCTTATACACTGCAGTGAAGCACAGCGTTAGCCTGGTCCCACGTAGCCAACTCTTATACACTGCAGTGAAGCACAGCGTTAGCCTGGTCCTATGTAGCCAACTCTTATACACTGCAGTGAAGCACAGCGTTAGCCTGGTCCCACGTAGCCAACTCTTATACACCGCAGTGAAGCACAGCGTTAGCCTGGTCCTATGTAGCCAACTCTTATACACTGCAGTGAAGCACAGCGTTAGCCTGGTCCCACGTAGCCAACTCTTATACACTGCAGTGAAGCACAGCGTTAGCCTGGTCCCACGTAGCCAACTCTTATACACTGCAGTGAAGCATAGCGTTAGCCTGGTCCTATGTAGCCAACTCTTATACACTGCAGTGAAGCACATCGTTAGCCTGGTCCCACGTACCCAACTCTTATACACTGCAGTGAAGAACAGCGTTAGCCTGGTCCCACGTAGCCAACTCTTATACACTGCAGTGAAGCATAGCGTTAGCCTGGTCCTATGTAGCCAACTCTTATACACTGCAGTGAAGCACAGCGTTAGCCTGGTCCCACGTAGCCAACTCTTATACACTGCAGTGAAGCACAGCGTTAGCCTGGTCCCACGTAGCCAACTCTTATACACTGCAGTGAAGCACAGCGTTAGCCTGGTCCTATGTAGCCAACTCTTATACACTGCAGTGAAGCACAGCGTTAGCCTGGTCCCACGTAGCCAACTCTTATACACTGCAGTGAAGCACAGCGTTAGCCTGGTCCCACGTAGCCAACTCTTATACACTGCAGTGAAGCACAGCGTTAGCCTGGTCCTATGTAGCCAACTCTTATACACTGCAGTGAAGAACAGCGTTAGCCTGGTCCCACGTAGTCAACTCTTATACACTGCAGTGAAGCACAGCGTTAGCCTGGTCCCACGTAGCAAACTCCTATACACTGCAGTGAAACACAGCGTTAGCCTGGTCCTATGTAGCCAACTCTTATACACTGCAGTGAAGCACAGCGTTAGCCTGGTCCCACGTAGCCAACTCTTATACACTGCAGTGAAGCACAGCGTTAGCCTGGTCCCACGTAGCCAACTCTTATACACTGCAGTGAAGCATAGCGTTAGCCTGGTCCCACGTAGCCAACTCTTATACACTGCAGTGAAGCATAGCGTTAGCCTGGTCCTATGTAGCCAACTCTTATACACTGCAGTGAAGCACAGCGTTAGCCTGGTCCCACGTAGCCAACTCTTATACACTGCAGTGAAGCATAGCGTTAGCCTGGTCCCACGTAGCCAACTCTTATACACTGCAGTGAAGGACAGCGTTAGCCTGGTCCCACGTAGCCAACTCTTATACACTGCAGTGAAGCACAGCGTTAGCCTGGTCCCACGTAGCCAACTCTTATACACTGCAGTGAAGCATAGCGTTAGCCTGGTCCCACGTAGCCAACTCTTATACACTGCAGTGAAGCACAGCGTTAGCCTGGTCCTATGTAGCCAACTCTTATACACTGCAGTGAAGCATAGCGTTAGCCTGGTCCCACGTAGCCAACTCTTATACACTGCAGTGAAGCACAGCGTTAGCCTGGTCCCACGTAGCCAACTCTTATACACTGCAGTGAAGCACAGCGTTAGCCTGGTCCCACGTAGCCAACTCTTATACACTGCAGTGAAGCATAGCGTTAGCCTGGTCCTATGTAGCCAACTCTTATACACTGCAGTGAAGCACAGCGTTAGCCTGGTCCCACGTAGCCAACTCTTATACACTGCAGTGAAGCACAGCGTTAGCCTGGTCCCACGTAGCCAACTCTTATACACTGCAGTGAAGCACAGCGTTAGCCTGGTCCCACGTAGCCAACTCTTATACACTGCAGTGAAGCATAGCGTTAGCCTGGTCCCACGTAGCCAACTCTTATACACTGCAGTGAAGCACAGCGTTAGCCTGATCCTATGTAGCCAACTCTTATACACTGCAGTGAAGCACAGCGTTAGCCTGGTCCCACGTAGCCAACTCTTATACACTGCAGTGATCTTATACACTGCAGTGAAGCACAGCGTTAGCCTGGTCCCACGTAGCCAACTCTTATACACTGCAGTGAAGCACAGCGTTAGCCTGATCCTATGTAGCCAACTCTTATACACTGCAGTGAAGCACAGCGTTAGCCTGGTCCCACGTAGCCAACTCTTATACACTGCAGTGAAGCATAGCGTTAGCCTGGTCCCACGTAGCCAACTCTTATACACTGCAGTGAAGGACAGCGTTAGCCTGGTCCCACGTAGCCAACTCTTATACACTGCAGTGAAGCATAGCGTTAGCCTGGTCCCACGTAGCCAACTCTTATACACTGCAGTGAAGCATAGCGTTAGCCTGGTCCCACGTAGCCAACTCTTATACACTGCAGTGAAGCACAGCGTTAGCCTGGTCTCACGTAGCCAACTCTTATACACTGCAGTGAAGCACAGCGTTAGCCTGGTCCCACGTAGCCAACTCTTATACACTGCAGTGAAGCATAGCGTTAGCCTGGTCCTATGTAGCCAACTCTTATACACTGCAGTGAAGCATAGCGTTAGCCTGGTCCTATGTAGCCAACTCTTATACACTGCAGTGAAGCATAGCGTTAGCCTGGTCCTATGTAGCCAACTCTTATACACTGCAGTGAAGCACAGCGTTAGCCTGGTCCCACGTAGCCAACTCTTATACACTGCAGTGAAGCACAGCGTTAGCCTGGTCCCACGTAGCCAACTCTTATACACTGCAGTGAAGCATAGCGTTAGCCTGGTCCCACGTAGCCAACTCTTATACACTGCAGTGAAGCATAGCGTTAGCCTGGTCCCACGTAGCCAACTCTTATACACTGCAGTGAAGCATAGCGTTAGCCTGGTCCTATGTAGCCAACTCTTATACACTGCAGTGAAGCACAGCGTTAGCCTAACACCACCAGGCTACTACTAGGGTATCTTTGTGATAGTCCTAGTCCCAGTCTCACCGTTGCGTAGCAGGTCCCGGGGCAGTAGGCTGGCCTCGCACGTCACTCTGCCCTCAGACAGGTGTGTCTTCCTGGGCTGCCCGGAGCGAGGACAGTCCCAGGAGCTCAACAGGGCGCTCACGATCACCTGGATCAACTCATTCAGAACCACCTGGGGATTAAACAGAGTTACAGGAAAGAGGACAGAATATTACATCTATTACTCAAATTCACAGAACAAAAATATAAACGCAACATGTAAAGTGTTGGTCCCATGTTTCATGAGCTGAAATAAAAGATCACAGAAATTTTACATACAGTGAGGGAAAAAAGTATTTGATCCCCTGCTGATTTTGTACGTTTGCCCACTGACAAAGAAATGATCAGTCTATAATTTTAATGGTAGGTTTATTTGAGCAGTGAGAGACAGAATAACAACAACAAAATTAAGGAAAACGCATGTCAAAAATGTTATACATTGATTTTCATTTTAATGAGGGAAATAAGTATTTGACCCCTCTGCAAAACATGACTTAGTATTTTGTGGCAAAACCCTTGTTGGCAATCACAGAGGTCAGACGTTTCTTGTAGTTGGCCACCAGGTTTGCACACATCTCAGGAGGGATTTTGTTCCACTCCTCTTTGCAGATCTTCTCCAAATCATTAAGGTTTCGAGGCATGACAATGACCCAAAACACACGGCCAAGGCAACAAAGGAGTGGCTCAAGAAGAAGCACATTAAGGTCCTGGAGTGGCCTAGCCAGTCTCCAGACCTTAACCCCATAGAAAATCTGTGGAGGGAGCTGAAGGTTTGAGTTGCCAAAGGCATGACTACCCTTTTTCTTTAAAAGGTATCTGTGACCAGAGGCATATCTGTATTCCCAGTCATGTGAAATCCATAGATTAGGGCCTAATGAATTTATTTCAATTGACTGATTTCCTTATATGAACTGTAACTCAGTAAAATGTTGCGTTTTTATTTTTGTTCAGTGTAAATAACTAGCATATGCAGAGTGAGTGGGGAAACAATGAAGGTAGTATTTTACACATCAAAATAATACAGAGAAACATTTGACATCTTCTCACCATTTCGCTGCCCCCAAATATGACCATGTTTGGCAGCAGCAAAATCATGCTTGTAATCAGAAACCCATAACAACTAACATTAAAAAGGAAAGTCAAACAATAATAATAATAATAATAATAATAATAATATGCCATTTAGCAGACGCTTTTATCCAAAGCGACTTACAGTCATGTGTGCATACATTTTTACGTATGGGCGGTCCCGGGGATCGAACCCACTACCCTGGCGTTACAAGCACCATGCTCTACCAGCTGAGCTACAGAGGACCACAATAACACGTGGATGACTAGTTTGGATACCAACCTTACTGGGCTGCGGTCTGCTGATAAGGCTGCCACTAGGGAGGAAGTACGGTCGTAGATGCTGAGCCAAGTCATCTAGGTCCTGTAACACGTCTGCATCATCATTACAGCTGTAGATACACTCTCCACCCTGGACAGAGAGACAGATTTAACCCTAACAGCTGTAGATCCACCCTGGACAGAGAGACACATTTAACCCTAACAGCTGTAGATACACCCTGGACAGACAGACACATTTAACCCTAACAGCTGTAGATACACCCTGGACAGACAGACACATTTAACCCTAACAGCTGTAGATCCACCCTGGACAGAGAGACACATTTAACCCTAACAGCTGTAGATACACCCTGGACAGAGAGACACATTTAACCCTAACAGCTGTAGATCCACCCTGGACAGAGAGACACATTTAACCCTAACAGCTGTAGATACACCCTGGACAGACAGAGTAAGGAAAGATTTAAAAGGTGCTATAACTTATTTGTCAGTCCAACATGGCTGCCAGGGACTTCACAATATGATATTATCACGATACCTCGGTGCCGATTCGATATGTATTGGAGCGTCTGCTAAATGACTCAAATGTAAATGTATTGCGATTCAATACTGTGATTCTATTGCGATTGGATGTTCCAAACATCTTGCTCACCATATGTCTGCTGCAGTGGGACAAGAGAGAGCCATGAGAACACAAGTCTTGATCAGTCATGGAAATAAAAGTACTGAAAACGAATTGGCTCCCTGTTTAAAAAAGATGAGGGAGAACAAGCTATGAAGGGAAGATACTGGAGTTTTGGAGCAGGTATAGCCGACTAGAGAAAAAAATAACATTGTGATATATCGTCAATAATAATATCCCGAAATGTAACTATAGATTTTTCCACCATCACTACAAGCCAATCAGTGTCCTCTTCCCCCAGTTCTGCAGGGTATCTACTGTATAACAGAAAGGACACTACAAGGCCTTAAAAAACATATTGGTTACATAGACAGGGGGACAGGACGACAGGACGACAGGACGACAGCAGTAAAACAGACAGGGGTTACATAGACAGGGGGACAGGAGTAAAACAGACAGGGGTTACATAGACAGGGGGACAGGGGGACAGCAGTAAAACAGACAGGGGTTACATAGACAGGACGACAGCAGTAAAACAGACAGGGGTTACATAGACAGGGGGACAGGACGACAGCAGTAAAACAGACAGGGGTTACATAGACAGGGGGACAGGACGACAGCAGTAAAACAGACAGGGGTTACATAGACAGGGGGACAGCAGTAAAACAGACAGGGGTTACATAGACAGGACGACAGCAGTAAAACAGACAGGGGTTACATAGACAGGGGGACAGCAGTAAAACAGACAGGGGTTACATAGACAGGGGGACAGCAGTAAAACAGACAGGGGTTACATAGACAGGGGGACAGCAGTAAAACAGACAGGGGTTACATAGACAGGGGGACAGGACGACAGCAGTAAAACAGACAGGGGTTACATAGACAGGGGGACAGCAGTAAAACAGACAGGGGTTACATAGACAGGGGGACAGGACGACAGCAGTAAAACAGACAGGGGTTACATAGACAGGGGGACAGGACAGCAGCAGAGGTATTGGGACATACCTTGAAGATGTTGAAGTTATTCTGTGGTTCCTCCATCAAGTGCATGATGGCTAGGCACATTCTCTGTTTGTTCCTAAAGCAGAGAGAGAGAGAGAGAGATTCAGGGACTCGTGTATCTTTATTCACATGCTGTGGAATCGTATTATCAACTGGTTGTATTAAAAGAGCACCAAGCTCTATAATATATAATAATAATATGCCATTTAGCAGACGCTTTTATCCAAAGCGACTTACAGTCATGCGTGCATACATTTTTTTGTGTATGGGTGGTCCCGGGGATCGAACCCACTACCTTGGCGTTACAAGCGCCGTGCTCTACCAGCTGAGCTACAGACGACCACGCTCTACTCTGAACAGGGTTTGATATATTGTCGTAGATATTATAGAGATGTGTAGTAGCCTAGGACTATCTGGTTATCTGTGGTACTATAGAGATAACCACATCTCTATAGTACCACAGATAGACCTAGGTTACTACATTTACTACACAGAGGCATGGAACAAGAGCGTCTGCTAAATGCCGCTAGGTGGAGATAACACAGATAGGAGCGTCTGCTAAATGACTAATATGGAAATGTAAATGTATTTTTATTTATTTATTTATTTATTTAACCTTTATTTAACCAGGTAAGCCAGTTGAGAACAAGTTCTCATTTACAACTGCGACCTGGCCAAGATAAAGCAAAGCAGTGCGATAAAAACAACAGTTACATATGGGGTAAACAAAACATAAAGTCAAAAATACAACAGAAAATATATATACAGTGTGTGCAAATGTAGTAAGTTATGGAGGTAAGGCAATAAATAGGCCATAGTGCAAAATAATTACAATAGTATTAACACTGGAATGCTAGATGTGCAAGAGATTAGAGTATGGGCAAGTGTAGAAAATGATTCCAGATCCCTCCTATGTACTTCACTCATTTCAGTCACCCTTTTTGGCCGATGGTGTTACAGACCTTTTTGTTGTTGTTGGGACAAGTGGCTTCAGCTTTCGGACAAGTAAAAAAATAAAAAAATCAGTCCTATTGTCTGAAGGACAAGTGGTTAAAAAAGTTAATGTCAAGCCCTCTATGTGTTCCACAAGGGCCACTGATAACTGGGCAGGTGAAGTGTACTGTTACTCACCCTGAGAACAGGTCCAAGGGACAGTACCGGCTCAGCCGTTTCCACTTTCCATTGGCTAACTGTTTATTTAGAGAGAAGACCACAACAGTCAGTCAGTCTCACGCCATCTCCATCAGGTGCAATTGTACCGTCTCACCACCAGGGGGCAGATACTGATTTATAACATTTAACGCCAGTTCTACAATCCCACCAAATCAAATCAAATTTTATTGGCCACATACGCCGAATACAACAGGTGCAGACATTACAGTGAAATGCTTACTTCCAGCCCTTAACCAACAGTGCATTTATTTTTTAAATAAAAAAGTACAATAAAACAACAAAAAAGTGTTGAGAAAAAAAAAGCTGAAGTAAAATAAAATAACAGTAGGGAGGTTATATATACAGGGGGGTACCGGTGCAGAGTCAATGGGCGGGGGCACCGGCTAGTTGAGGTAATATGTACATGTGGGTAGATACTGATAACACCAGAACAACAGTCAACTTTCACAACAAATGCCTACTCAAATATTTCACTAACCCCTTCCTATTCTTTGGTGTAGTCAAAACAAGCAGTAAAATTAAGCTAAAAATGCAAATCAAATTGTATTGGTCACACACACGTTTAGCAGATGTTATTGTGGGTGTAGCGAAATGCTTGTGTTCCTAGCTCCAACAGTGCAGTAGTATCTAACAATTCACAACAAAACACACAACCTCAAAGTAAAATAATGGAAATAATGAATATATAAATATTAGGATGAGCAATGTCGGAGTGGCATAGACTAAAATACAGTAGAATAGAATACAGTATAAACATATGAGATGAGGAAAGCAGTATGTAAACATTATTCAAGTGGCCAGTGATTCCATGTCTATGTATATAGGGCGGCAGCCTGCATGTATGCTCTCATGTTCTATTTGCTTATGTCCTTTCTCAGTGAAGAACCCTCAAAACAGTCATGCAACAGGTTATTCCAGCGTCATTCCCAAAACACTGTCAACTCACCTTAAAATGTTGATGCATACAGAACCGGCACACCTTGCTTTTGATGTCTTTCGTGACATGTGTAGAGGACGGTAGAAATCCGCACTTGGGCTGTAGAACACAAACAAGACAAGAATGACTCAACTAAAGTGAGTCACTGTGGATGAGTTGATTAACTGATTCCAACAAACTGCTATTTTCAGCTAAACACACTTATCCCTTTCTTATCATATGACTTGCAAACCCATGCTCCCTGACTCAGCCTTCCCTTAAGCCTGTTTTCAGGAACCCAGGCCCTAACGGTTTCACTATACTAGGAGTATCAGCACATATTTGTCTTTTAAATACTCTTGTCAAGTTTTTTTTATCATGTTTATTTAAACATTGTTTAAACAGGAATGTCAATTGATTTGAGAACCAGTTCTGTGTTTTTACTCACTGGTCAGTAACATCCTACTGTTTAACTACTGTAGTTAGTTACATTCTTTCAGTCAGCCATAATGTGGCTATGAGGTGAGGTCAGCCATAATGTGGCTATGAGGAGAGGTCAGCCATAATGTGGCTATGAGGGGAGGTCAGCCATAATGTGGCTATGAGGTGAGGTCAGCCATAATGTGGCTATGAGGGGAGGTCAGCCATAATGTGGCTATGAGGGGAGGTCAGCCATAATGTGGCTATGAGGTGAGGTCAGCCATAATGTGGCTATGAGGGGAGGTCAGCCATAATGTGGCTATGAGGGGAGGTCAGCCATAATGTGGCTATGAGGTGAGGTCAGCCATAATGTGGCTATGAGGGGAGGTCAGCCATAATGTGGCTATGAGGGGAGGTCAGCCATAATGTGGCTATGAGGTGAGGTCAGCCATAATGTGGCTATGAGGGGAGGTCAGCCATAATGTGGCTATGAGGGGAGGTCAGCCATAATGTGGCTATGAGGGGAGGTCAGCCTTAATGTGGCTATGAGGGGAGGTCAGCCATAATGTGGCTATGAGGGGAGGTCAGCCTTAATGTGGCTATGAGGTGAAGTCAGCCATAATGTGGCTATGAGGTGAAGTCAGCTGGTCATTCATAACAGATACACATGGGGGTGCTCCTCTACTCATTCTCCTATAGACCTTAATATCTCTACACAGAGGGAAGAGGACTGACACTTCATCTATAGACCTTAATATCTCTACACAGAGAGGACTGACACCTCATCTATAGTCCTTACTATCTCTACACAGAGAGGACTGACACCTCATCTATAGTCCTTAATATCTCTACACAGTGTTACGTGTGACGTGTTTTTCATTCTCCCCATTTCCCTGTGTAGTGTGTTTGTGTGTTCTGGGCATTACAGGTGTGCTGAGTTGCGGTTGACGATGGTGGGCGTGGTTTCGGTCCGGAGTCCTGGCAGCTGTAGCTGATTGACGAGAGTATACCCGTTTGCCGTGTGAGCTCAAGAGAGAGAGGGGACACTTGTTGTTTGGCTGTTTGAGGATTTGGTTATTGGTTGTGTTGATGCATCTTTGTTTGTGTTCCAGCCTGTTCTCCTGATGTACTCCACCCTACCTGGGTCCTGGAGAAGGGAAAGGTAGTTCTGCCCATGGGTGTACATTCACACGTAGATAACCCACTGTTTTACACACTAGGTTAGCCGGGCGGGTGTCACCCCTGTATTTGTGGTAACAGGTAGGAAAGCGGGTTAAGGCTTAGAGTGTGTTAGGAAGGATTAGGTGTGTAGAGGGGCCTTTTGTTTATTGTCATTACTTGGACCCCGTTCCCAAACATTCCCTTCTCTTACCTTTCTTGGTTTAGAGGACTGAGACTGTACCTTAATCTCTATACAGAGAGGACTGAGACTGTACCTTAATCTCTATACAGAGAGGACTGAGACTGTACCTTAATCTCTATACAGAGAGGACTGAGACTGTACCTTAATCTCTATACAGAGAGGACTGAGACTGTACCTTAATCTCTATACAGAGAGGACTGAGACTGTACCTTAATCTCTATACAGAGAGGACTGAGAATACAGAGAGGACTGAGACTGTACCTTAATCTCTATACAGAGAGGACTGAGAATACAGAGAGGACTGAGACTGTACCTTAATCTCTATACAGAGAGGACTGAGAATACAGAGAGGACTGAGACTGTACCTTAATCTCTATACAGAGAGGAGGTCTGTGTTCTCTGCAGCAGCAGCAGCAGGAGAGCTGGGTGAGATTCGGCAGACACAAGGCACATCCACTCAACGTATCCATCACTTTGTCACAGCGAGACTCTGCCACGACATATAAACACATACACAAATGTACTGTCACCGACATTAGGGGCCAGTTTCCCAGACACAAAATTAAGCCTGGTTCTGGACTAAAAAGCTTTTCAATGGAGAATCTCCATGGAGGATTTTTTGTTGACGGCTATGTGTATGTCTGTAGTGTAGAGGTTTAAGCTCTACAATCGCAAAGGAGGCAGTCCTTTCCTCTGGCTCATTCAATCAAAAGCAGTGTACTGTGAAGGGATTAGGGTGCTATTTGGGACACTGATATATTCCACAACACAATATGAGGAAATGTTCTATTTCATGATAAAACCTAAAGATGTCAAACCCTGATAATAAAGTAAAGAGAAGACGTACCTGGCCTTTCCTGCTGGACCTTCAATGACAGCTGCCGGACAAAGTCTAACGGGAGCTTCACAGCCTCCTGCATGAACAACAACATATTGATTAACTGATTAATTCATCTATATCATACAAAACTATATCAGAGAACATAAGAACTGACTATAACCTCTGAAGTTTAAACTATTTGACTGCCATATGTAACTTCCATTTCAACAAACAGCTACCACGCTAATGGCAGAACATGACATGAGACAGCTACCATGCTAATGGCATAACATGACATGAGACAGCTACCATGCTAATGGCATAACATGACATGAGACAGCTACCATGCTAATGGCATAACATGACATGAGACAGCTACCATGCTAATGGCATAACATGACATGAGACAGCTACCATGCTAATGGCATAACATGACATGAGACAGCTACCACGCTAATGGCATAACATGACATGAGACAGCTACCACGCTAATGGCATAACATGACATGAGACAGCTACCACGCTAATGGCATAACATGACATGAGACAGCTACCACGCTAATGGCATAACATGACATGAGACAGCTACCACGCTAATGGCATAACATGACATGAGACAGCTACCACGCTAATGGCATAACATGACATGAGACAGCTACCACGCTAATGGCATAACATGACATGAGACAGCTACCACGCTAATGGCATAACATGACATGAGACAGCTACCACGCTAATGGCATAACATGACATGAGACAGCTACCACGCTAATGGCATAACATGACATGAGACAGCTACCATGCTAATGGCATAACATGACATGAGACAGCTACCATGCTAATGGCATAACATGACATGAGACAGCTACCACGCTAATGGCATAACATGACATGAGACAGCTACCACGCTAATGGCATAACATGACATGAGACAGCTACCACGCTAATGGCATAACATGACATGAGACAGCTACCACGCTAATGGCATAACATGACATGAGACAGCTACCATGCTAATGGCATAACATGACATGAGACAGCTACCACGCTAATGGCATAACATGACATGAGA
Organism: Coregonus lavaretus; assembly: GCF_964263955.1. Lineage (NCBI taxonomy): Eukaryota > Metazoa > Chordata > Actinopteri > Salmoniformes > Salmonidae > Coregonus > Coregonus lavaretus. The sequence goes on from NW_028166765.1 coordinate 43,023, forward strand.
CAGCTACCACGCTAATGGCATAACATGACATGAGACAGCTACCATGCTAATGGCATAACATGACATGAGACAGCTACCACGCTAATGGCATAACATGACATGAGACAGCTACCACGCTAATGGCATAACATGACATGAGACAGCTACCACGCTAATGGCATAACATGACATGAGACAGCTACCACGCTAATGGCATAACATGACATGAGACAGCTACCATGCTAATGGCATAACATGACATGAGACAGCTACCACGCTAATGGCATAACATGACATGAGACAGCTACCACGCTAATGGCATAACATGACATGAGACAGCTACCATGCTAATGGCATAACATGACATGAGACAGCTACCACGCTAATGGCATAACATGACATGAGACAGCTACCACGCTAATGGCATAACATGACATGAGACAGCTACCACGCTAATGGCATAACATGACATGAGACAGCTACCATGCTAATGGCATAACATGACATGAGACAGCTACCATGCTAATGGCATAACATGACATGAGACAGCTACCACGCTAATGGCATAACATGACATGAGACAGCTACCACGCTAATGGCATAACATGACATGAGACAGCTACCACGCTAATGGCATAACATGACATGAGACAGCTACCACGCTAATGGCATAACATGACATGAGACAGCTACCATGCTAATGGCATAACATGACATGAGACAGCTACCATGCTAATGGCATAACATGACATGAGACAGCTACCATGCTAATGGCATAACATGACATGAGACAGCTACCATGCTAATGGCATAACATGACATGAGACAGCTACCACGCTAATGGCATAACATGACATGAGACAGCTACCACGCTAATGGCATAACATGACATGAGACAGCTACCATGCTAATGGAATAACATGACAGCTACCACGCTATTGGCATAACATGACATGAGACAGCTACCATGCTAATGGCATAACATGACATGAGACAGCTACCATGCTAATGGCATAACATGACATGAGACAGCTACCATGCTAATGGCATAACATGACATGAGACAGCTACCACGCTAATGGCATAACATGACATGAGACAGCTACCACGCTAATGGCATAACATGACATGAGACAGCTACCATGCTAATGGCATAACATGACATGAGACAGCTACCACGCTAATGGCATAACATGACATGAGACAGCTACCACGCTAATGGCATAACATGACATGAGACAGCTACCATGCTAATGGCATAACATGACATGAGACAGCTACCACGCTAATGGCATAACATGACATGAGACAGCTACCACGCTAATGGCATAACATGACATGAGACAGCTACCACGCTAATGGCATAACATGACATGAGACAGCTACCACGCTAATGGCATAACATGACATGAGACAGCTACCACGCTAATGGCATAACATGACATGAGACAGCTACCATGCTAATGGCATAACATGACATGAGACAGCTACCACGCTAATGGCATAACATGACATGAGACAGCTACCACGCTAATGGCATAACATGACATGAGACAGCTACCACGCTAATGGCATAACATGACATGAGACAGCTACCATGCTAATGGCATAACATGACATGAGACAGCTACCATGCTAATGGCATAACATGACATGAGACAGCTACCACGCTAATGGCATAACATGACATGAGACAGCTACCACGCTAATGGCATAACATGACATGAGACAGCTACCACGCTAATGGCATAACATGACATGAGACAGCTACCATGCTAATGGCATAACATGACATGAGACAGCTACCATGCTAATGGCATAACATGACATGAGACAGCTACCATGCTAATGGCATAACATGACATGAGACAGCTACCATGCTAATGGCATAACATGACATGAGACAGCTACCACGCTAATGGCATAACATGACATGAGACAGCTACCACGCTAATGGCATAACATGACATGAGACAGCTACCACGCTAATGGCATAACATGACATGAGACAGCTACCATGCTAATGGCATAACATGACATGAGACAGCTACCATGCTAATGGCATAACATGACATGAGACAGCTACCATGCTAATGGCATAACATGACATGAGACAGCTACCATGCTAATGGCATAACATGACATGAGACAGCTACCATGCTAATGGCATAACATGACATGAGACAGCTACCACGCTAATGGCATAACATGACATGAGACAGCTACCACGCTAATGGCATAACATGACATGAGACAGCTACCACGCTAATGGCATAACATGACATGAGACAGCTACCATGCTAATGGCATAACATGACATGAGACAGCTACCACGCTAATGGCATAACATGACATGAGACAGCTACCATGCTAATGGCATAACATGACATGAGACAGCTACCATGCTAATGGCATAACATGACATGAGACAGCTACCATGCTAATGGCATAACATGACATGAGACAGCTACCACGCTAATGGCATAACATGACATGAGACAGCTACCACGCTAATGGCATAACATGACATGAGACAGCTACCACGCTAATGGCATAACATGACATGAGACATTTAACATGTGGGGGGAAAGGCACCATGCTGTTTGCAACAATATGGTTAGCACAGAAGAAGTATATCTTACGCCGTTGTGGACGAATTTCTCCCCCAGCAGTGGCTTCATGACATTTTGACTATAGTCAACTATGTTCTGTATGTGGTGGAAAGCTTGTTCTGTTGTCTGGAAGAGAAGAAAACAGATGGTCGAGAGAAATGAGGTTGCTGTGACAATCCTGAGTGTGCTCATTTTCATAGCTATGCATGATGCATACTTGTGTTTGTGCCTTCACTTGCTTGGTTGACAAAAGCAGTCAATGAAAGCCATTAACCCCAAGCTGGACCTTTTAGGGGCTTTTTAACACAAGTAAGGGACAGATGTTGGATCTGCTTCCCCTTCCCCAATACAAACCGTAACCATTAGCGACCAACCCAAAACGTACCCCAAATACCTTTTCACAAGGAGTTGGATTGTGTTGTTGATTAACCATAACAAGACACTAAACGGTTCCCAGAATAAACCAATCCTAGACATGTCAATATGGTAGTACATTTGTTACCAAGCAAGATCTGGCAAGTTACGGTTGGAATGTTTATGAACTAACTTTACTAATGGGACATATTTTGCTGGATAGGATTTTCTAACCTTATGCGAGTTTTCGGCATCTTCTGTAGAATACTTCAGGAGCCGAAGGACTCTGGCGTGCTGAATAGGAGAGAAGAGGAGAGAGTTGTTAGATACAACAACATTGGGAATCCTTTTATAAAAGGTATCTAAATATAAAAATACGGTGGAGTAAAAGTTATTTGCTGAAACCCACGTGATAACGCAGCAAGGTTAGATAGCTAGCTAGCTCGTTTGACTTCCAAGGCATCAAAGACATGCAGCTAAGTTTAGTTAACGTTAACTATGACTCTAACGTTAATTAGTTAGCTTGTCAGCTAGCAACTGGTGTGGAAAAGTACCACAAGAATTAGATGACTTCTAGGAAAACAATCTTGTAGCAACTAAAGCAAACAATATTTTTACTTTCCACTGTTACAAGACATGGACGGCGCCAGACAACTTGGCCAGCTAGCTATTAACTCTCAGCTTACTAATGTTAGATAGCTAGCTGCATATGCTACCAATATTTTAGCTACTGTAGCTAACTAGCTCACCTGAACATGAGAAACCACTAGGCTTTTGTTGCCCTCCCCGTGGTATTTCCAGTCGTTCTCGTCCATTTTATCCAGTTCCATAACACAACTGTGTGTTGTACGCAAATGTATCTCTGTATCAACTCCGGCAGCTTTCCAAAGCCAACACACCATAAGTTCCGATGCTTTAAGAGTAACTTCAGCTCCTGACACCAAAGACACTGCTTCCACTGACGGCTTGCTGCTGCTACTACCTCTTCCTGGAGGATATCCCGCCCACATGGCGGTTGGTATCCAATATGTACATTAACACTTTGTGACCCAAAATGGAAAGGGGAACCGGGAAAAATAAACAATAAAAACAATAAAAAAATATACAGTACCAGTCAAAAGTTTGGACACACCTACTCATTCAAGGGTTTTTCTTTATTTGTACTATTTTCTACATTGTAGAATAATAGCGAAGACATCAAAACTATGAAAATGTATGCCCTCACTAACTGTAAGTCGCTCTGGATAAGAGCGTCTGCTAAATGACTCAAATGTAAATGTAATGAAATAACACATATGGAATCATGTAGTAACCAAAAAAGTGTTAAACAAATCAAAATATATTTTATATTTGAGATTCTTCAAATAGCCACCCTTTGCCTTGATGACAGCTTTGCACACTCTTGGCATTCTCTCAACCAGCTTCACCTGGAATGCTTTTCCAACAGTCTTGAAGGAGTTCCCACATATGCTGAACACTTGTTGGCTGCTTTTCCTTCACTCTGCCGTCCGACTCATCCCAAGCCATCTCAATTGGGTTGAGGTTGGGGGATTGTGGAGGCCAGGTCATCTGATGCAGCACTCCATCACTCTCCTTCTTGGTGAAATAGCCCTTACACAGCCGGGAGTTGTGTTGGGTCATTGTCCTGTTGAAAAACAAATGATAGTCCCACTAAGCCCAAATCAGATGGGATGGTGTATCACTGAAGAATGCTGAGGTAGCCATGCTGGTTAAGTGTGCCTTGCATTCTAAATAAATCACAGACAGTGTCACCAGCAAAGCCCCCCCACACCATCACAGCTCCTCCTCCATGCTTTACGGCGGGAACTACACATGCGGAGATCAGCCTGGCGGATAGCCGTCCCTGCCCCGCAGTCCTCCATGGCATGGAACATGTCCACCTCACTCCACTGCTTCCTCTTGACTTTCTCCATGCTGGTAAATACACGTAGCTAAATAACTTGGCATACTATACACATTTTAGAAAGATAACTCAATCTGAATATGTATAAACATTTACATTTCAAAGCTAAGGCATTGAAAGGTGATGAAAGTTTTCACAATAACTGAAAGTGTACCCACGTTTTTTGTTTGATGTTATCTGTAATGAAAATTAGTGTCCCAATTAGTTTAATATTTTTTTATTTTATTTTTGTTTTTTTTATTTCACCTTTATTTAACCAGGTAAGCCAGTTGAGAACAAGTTCTCATTTACAACTGCGACCTGGCCAAGATAAAGCAAAGCAGTGCGATAAAACAACAACACAGAGTTACATATGGGGTAAAACAAAACATAAAGTCAAAAATACAACAGAAAAATATATGCACAGTGTGTGCAAATGTAGCAAGTTATGGAGGTAAGGCAATAAATAGGCTATAGTGCAAAATAATTACAATTAGTATTAACACTGGAATGATAGATGTGCAAGAGATGATGTGCAAATAGAGATACTGGGGTACAAATGAGCAAAATAAATAACAATATAGGGATGAAGTAGTTGGGCGGGCTAATTTCAGATGGGCTGTGTACAGGTGCAGTGATCGGTAAGGTGCTCTGACAACTGATGCTTAAAGTTAGTGAGGGAGATAAGTGTCTCCAGCTTCAGAGATTTTTGCAATTTGTTCCAGTCATTGGCAGCAGAGAACTGGAAGGAATGGCGGCCAAAGGAGGTGTTGGCTTTGGGGATGACCAGTGAGATATACCTGCTGGAGCGCATACTACGGGTGGGTGTTGCTATGGTGACCAATGAGCTAAGATAAGGCAGGGATTTGCCTAGCAGTGATTTATAGATGACCTGGAGCCAGTGGGTTTGGCGAGGAATATGTAGTGAGGACCAGCCAACAAGAGCGTACAGGTCACAGTGGTGGGTAGTATATGGGGCTTTGGAGACAAAACGGATGGCACTGTGATAGACTACATCCAATTTTCTGAGTAGAGTGTTGGAGGCTATTTTGTAAATGACATCGCCAAAGTCAAGGATCGGTAGGATAGTCAGTTTAACGAGGGCATGTTTGGCAGCATGAGTGAAGGAGGCTTTGTTGCGAAATAGGAAACCGATTCTAGATTTAACTTTGGATTGGAGATTCTTAATGTGAGTCTGGAAGGAGAGTTTACAGTCTAACCAGACACCTAGGTATTTGTAGTTGTCCACATACTCTAGGTCAGACCCGTCGAGAGTAGTGATTCTAGTCGGGTGGGCGGGTGCAAGCAGCGTTCGGTTGAAGAGCATGCATTTAGTTTTACTAGTGTTTAAGAGCAGTTGGAGGCTACTGAAGGAGTGTTGTATGGCATTGAAGCTCGTTTGGAGGTTTGTTAACACAGTGTCCAATGAAGGGCCAGATGTATACAAAATGGTGTCGTCTGTGTAGAGGTGGATCTGAGAGTCACCAGCAGCAAGAGCGACATCATTGATATACACGGAGAAAAGAGTCGGCCCAAGAATTGAACCCTGTGGCACCCCCATAGAGACTGCCATAGGTCCAGACAACAGGCCCTCCGATTTGACACATTTAACTCTATCTGAGAAGTAGTTCGTGAACCAGGCGAGGCAGTCATTTGAGAAACTAAGGCTATTTAGTCTGCCAATAAGAATGCGGTGGTTGACAGAGTCGAAAGCCGTGGCCAGGTCGATGAAGACGGCTGCATAGTACTGTCTTTTATCGATCGCGGTTATAATATCGTTTAGGACCTTGAGCGTGGCTGAGGTGCACCCATAACCAGCTCGGAAACCGGATTGCATAGCGGAGAATGTACGGTGTGATTCGAAATGGTCGGTGATCTGTTTGTTAACTAGGCTTTCAAAAACTTTCGAAAGGCAGGGCAGGATGGACATAGGTCTGTAACAGTTTGGATCTAGAGTGTCACCCACTTTGAAGAGGGGGATGACCGCGGCAGCTTTCTAATCTCTGGGGATCACAGACGTTACGAAAGAGAGGTTGAACAGGCTAGTAATAGGGGTTGCGACAGTTTCGGTGGCTATTTTTAGAAAGAAAGGGTCCAGATTGTCTAGCCCAGATGATTTGTAGGGGTCCAGATTTTGCAGCTCTTTCAGAACATCAGCTGTCTGAATTTGTGTGAAGGAGAAGTGGGTGGGGGGGGCATGGGCAAGTTGCAGCGGAGGGTGCAGAGCTGGTGGCCGGGGTAGTGGTAGCCAGGTGGAAAGCATGGCCAGCCATAGCTAAATGCTTGTTGAAATTCTCGATTATTGTAGATTTATCGGTGGTGGTAGTGTTTCCTAGCCTCAGTGCTTTATTGGAGTCCATCTGTGGTAAATTCAATTGATTGGACATGATTTGGAAAAGACACATACCTGTCTATATATATATATATTTTTTTTTAAATCTTTATTTTAACAGGGAAAAACAGACTGAGACCTGGATCTCTTGTACGGCTGTGCCCTGTGTAAACATGTTGACATGTACAGTTTTAGACATACAGACAAAAACATTTCAAACATACAAAACAAAAACACAATTCAACAGAAACAATCACAAACAACATCATATTGATCCTCCATAACATTTTTTAAATGGGCAAGGGACACCAGAGTGTCTAACTTAAGTTGGATCTGCAGTTTGTTCCATAAATAAGGTGCAAAGGAACTGAAGGCAGTCCTACCCAACTCTGGGGAGACCACAGGAGTCTCTAATGTAATCCACATCTGTGATCTGGTTTTAAAATGAGTATATCTAGTGGAAATTAATGATGATATATATGGAGGTAGTTTTAAAAGAAGTGCTTTATAAATAAACAAGAGAGCATGTTGCTCTCACCTCACAGATAGAGAGGCCCAACCCACATATATAGGATACAGTGATGAGTTTTGTAACTATCACCCGTGATAAACCTGAGTGCACAATGGTAAATAGCATCCAGTGGTTTTAATGTGTTTGCCGATGCATGCATATAGATAATATCACCATAATCTAAAACGGACATAAAAGTAGCCTGCACAATTTGTTTTCTATTTACGGAGGACAGACAAGCCCTGTTTCTGTAAAGGAACCCTATCTTGAATTTGAGCTTTTTTCCCAATTCAGTAACATGTTTTTTAAAAGAAAGCCTATCATCTAACCATACCCCTAAGTATTTATATGCAGAGACCTGTTTGATTTGAGTACCATCCAAGCTAGTGATTTCAAAAGTGTTTCTAATTGAGAGTTTAGACCTAGAAGAAAACATGACATTTGTTTTCTTAGCGTTTAAAACAAGTTTAAGCTGTAAAAGAGACCCCTGTAGTAGACTCCAACTGCATTAAAGCTTGGTCCGCTGTTGGAGCAATAGAGTACATCACTGGGTCATCTGCATATAAATGGAATTTACAATATCTGACATCATCACCAATGTTGTTTATATAAAGTGAGAACAATAGTGGGCCAATTATTGAACCCTGAGGGTCCCACAGTTGACAGTGCATGTCAGAGCAAAAACCAAGCCATGAGGTTGAAGGAATTGTCCATAGAGCCCCGAGACAGGATTATGTCGAGGCACAGATCTGGGGAAGGGTACCAAAACATTTCTGCAGCATTGAAGGTCCCCAAGAGCACAGTGGCCTCCATCATTCTTAAATGGAAGAAGTTTGGAACCAACAAGACTCGGCCAAACTGAGCAATCGGGGGAGAAGGGCCTTGGTCAGGGAGGTGACCAAGAACCTGATGGTCACTCTGAGAGAGCTCCAGAGTTCCTCTGTGGAGATGGGAGAACCTTCCAGAAAGACAACCATCTCTGCAGTCTCCACCAATCAGGCCTTTATGGTAGAGTGGCCAGACAGAAGCCACTCCTCAGTAAAAGGCACATTACAGCCCGCTTGGAGTTTGCCAAAAGGCACCGAAAGGACTCTCAGACCATGAGAAACAAAATTCTCTGGTCTGATGAAACCAAGATTGAACTCTTTGAACTGAATGCCAAGCGTCACGTCTGGAGGAAACCTGGCACCATCCCTACGGTGAAGCATGGTGGTGGCAGCATCATGCTGTGGGGATGCTTTTCAGCGGCAGGGACTGGGAGACTAGCCAAGACAACGCAGGAGTGCCTTCGGTTCTTGAGTGGCCCAGCCAGAGCACGGACTTGAACCCGATCGAACATCTCTGGAGAGACCTGAAAATAGCTGTGCAGTGACGCTCCCCATCCAACCTGACAGAGCTTGAGAGGTTCTGCAGAGAAGAATGGGAGAAACTCCCCAAATACAGGTGTGCCAAGCTTGTAGCGTCATACCCAAGAAGAATGGAGGCTGTAATCGCTGCCAAAGGTGCTTCACCAAAGTACTGAGTAAAGGGTCTGAATACTTATGCACAAACAAAAAATTATGTTTTTGTTTTGTCATTATGGGGTATTGTGTGTTGATTAATGAGGGGAAAAAAACTATTTAATCCATTTTAGAGTAAGGCTGTAACGTAACAAAATGTGGATAAAGTCAAGGGATCTGAATACTTTCCGAAGCCACTGTATGTACAGCGAATGTTTACGTCCCAAATTTTACCTTATTCCCCATTTAGGGCACTACAGATCCCTGGTTAAAGGTGCCCTAAATGAGGAATAGGGTCCCATTTGGGAATCATATATTTTTATACTTTCTGTGAATGTTGACAAAGGAAACCTTTCTTGATGTTGGAATATTATGTAAAAAAAAAAAGGTGATTTTTCAACAGTTGTTTTCCTGTGACTACTGTTCTGAGGTCTCAGTGAGTTTTTACTTGAATGTGTCCAATCCATTAAATTACATTGTTACATTAACATCAATATGTTCTGACTAGAAAACTCTTGGAGCAAACAATAATTCTCATACTAGCCTGAGCACCAGTCCGTTTGTGCCATGTCACGCCCTGATCGAGAGAACTCTCGTTGGTTGGGTCAGGGTGTGAGTTTTCTGTTGAGATCTATGTTAGTGTATTTCTATGTGGTAGATCTAGGTTGATATTTCTATGTTTGGCCGGGTGTGATTCCCAATCAGAGACAGCTGTCGCTCGTTGTCTCTGATTGGGGATCATACTTAGGTAGCCTGGTTGCCTACCGTTGTTGTGGGATCTTGTTCCGTTTAGGCTTGTATGTGTATAGCCGGAGGACTTCACGTTACGTTGTTTCTTGTTTTGTTGTATGTTTATTTAGTTAATAAACATGTACGCTTTTCACGCTGCACCTTGGTCCGACCCGTCTCTCAACGTTCGTGACACACAAACAGATCTAGGACCAGGCTAAATAAATACCATCATGACAGAGTTTTAAAAAGTGTCTTTATTTGCCTTTGTAGCAGAGTGGTATTTATTCCTGATAAAACATTTAAACTACATACAGTATGGAATGTACTCATTTCATAGTCAAAACAAGGAGATGGTTACAAAGATACAAGGTGCTCACAACCTGAAGTCACGTGAACAGACAAAAGCTATGTTCCAAATGTCACCATATTCCCATCATCAGCGTTTCCCCAAACTCGGTCCTGGGGACCCCAAGGGATGCGCGTTTTGGTTTTTGCCCTAGCACTACACAGCTGATTCAAATAATAAATTACGAATCAAGCTTTGAATCAGCTCAGGGCAAAAACCAAAACATGCACCCCTTGGGGTCCCGAGGACCGAGTTAGGGAAACCCTTCCCTACATAATGCTACTACTTTTAACCAGAGCAAAGTAGTGCACTATTACCGCTCTATAGGAATAGGGTGCCATTCGGCATGTAGCCAAAAACAACACTGGGCAACAAGTTCCAGCAACAAGAGGGTCGTGTTAAGGAGTGCAACAACATACTGAACGCAGATAGAAATGCAATCGATTGGAGCTGAGATGATTCATTCGTCGAGATGTCTGTTCTACACAACGTATTTCTATCTGACTGTTCCTTTCTGGACACCACCCCTCCATTTTTCCTAAACATGATGTGTGTCCCAAATGGCTCCTGAAATCTGCTCCTGCATTCATCCCAGTAACCAGCAACAGAGCATCGGGTTAGGTGTATGTCTGACATCAATGTGTATGCAATTACAATGATCATTTAAATATGGTCAATATTTTTTAAATATAACAAACATAACGTTGACCAGTAGGCCATGATGTAATGGAATCCTTTGCCTTGTGTGGTAGGTTCTGTGGGTTTTGACGCTTATGTAGGTTTCATAACCAGCCATAAAATAACGCAACATCTGTCCCGACAGTTCTTCATATGTCCCAACAGGTCTTCATATGTCACAACAGGTCTTCATATGTCCCAACAGGTCTTCATATGTCTTGACAGTGTTACGGCCATATTATGACAAGGTTATGACAAGTTATGACCATGTAATAACGTGTTATGATGCTGGGTGTCAAGTGTTAGCCACAAGGCATATTATTGTGGACGTTTAACATTCTTAAAAACAGGGATTGTGCCAAACGGTTAGCCCTGTTCCTACACTGAAACATTTCAGTGAAGATATTTGTTGTTGTTGTAAAGATTGAACGAAGTTTCTTGATGCCTTCATACTGACTCCTGCTGCCTTCTTGAAAAAGAGACCGTCTGAATGGGACCTTCCTGGTTAAATAAAGAATACCACATTCCCTACATGGTGCACTTTGTAGGGAATATGGTGACATTCGGGACACAGACATAAAAGGTCAACACTGATTTAACCTCTAAAAACAACCTACATGGAAACACATAGAAAAAGGACACTGGTCTTTTTAATTAAAAACCAACAATCTCATATTTGGTTGGGTGAAGAATTTGTGGTAAAAAAAGGCAACGGTTTCTTGCATTCAGTTTCTATACCTGCTTTATGAACTTGATAGGATACGTGTCATTTTTAATAGGACGTACGTTTTACCACTGAAACTACATTTACGCATAATTCACAACTGTGTGAATGATTCAGACATTTCATTCTTGGCTGTCATCTAAGTCATTCACCTATAGTGCAAAATGCATTGTTTAAAAAAAAAATCAGAATATTACTTTTTGTTTATCTGACAACACTGTGTTTTGCACTGCACACTGAAGACTGGTAGCAGATAAGGAATCTTCATGCATTGCTGTGCTTTCACCGTTAGTTTAGAAAAAGAAGCAATAACAGTGTATAAAACAGAGCGTTTGTAACATGATGCCTCTGGGAAATAAGGTGCTGGTCAAAAAGTCACTTCTTGGGAATGACAGATGTTTTATCTTTTCCTGGGTTGTGTTCATCAGAAAACGCTTCGCAAACAGAAACCAAGGTTGTTTTCTTCCATGTGGTTTGTAAGGAACATGCTCCAACATGAACACCAATAACATGATTACCGTTAACATAGTGGCCCAGAGCTTTTCCTAAACATGAAAAACAAAAAAGAATGGCACCCTATTCCCTATATAGTGCACCACTTTGGACCAGAGCCCTGACCATTGGGTCCTGGTCAAAAGCAGTGCACTATATAAGGAAATAGGGGGTGCCATTTGGGATGAAACCCAAGACTTGACCAGGCCCTAAATATACACTAGACCCCAAGGTTTCCTGGGCAGGTTACGAAGATACCAGAAAAACTCCTGGCCCCAACACAAAGTAAACACACAGGATATATCCCAAATGGCACCCTATTCCCTATGTAGTGCACTACTTTTGACCAGGGTTAGTGCACTGTATAGGGAATAGGGTGCAATTTGGGATACAGCCATTGTTCAGTTAAATCCCACGTGAGTTCTATAAAGGTTGGAGTCATGTTGATAAGGTGAGAACAGGTTGGAGTCATGCTGATAAGGCGAGAACATGTTGGAATCATATTGATAAGGCGAGAACAGGGTGGAATCATATTGATAAGGCGAGAACAGGTTGGAGTCATATTGATAAGGTGAGAACAGGGTGGAATCATATTGATAAGGCGAGAACAGGTTGGAGTCATATTGATAAGGTGAGAACAGGGTGGAATCATATTGATAAGGCGAGAACAGGTTGGAGTCATATTGATAAGGTGAGAACAGGTTGGAGTCATATTGATAAGGTGAGAACAGGGTGGAGTCATATTGATAAGTTGAGATTAGGTTGGAGTCATATTTCTATATAAGCTTTGTGAATTGACCGGATCATGACTGTATCTTTGGCTCCAGTCAGTCTGTCTGTTTCTAGCCCCCCATTCAGTCAGTCAGTCTGTTTCTAGCCCCCCAGTCAGTCAGTCAGTCTGTTTCTAGCCCCCCAGTCAGTCAGTCAGTCTGTTTCTAGCCCCCCAGTCAGTCAGTCAGTCTGTTTCTAGCCCCCCAGTCAGTCAGTCTGTTTCTAGCCCCCCAGTCAGTCAGTCAGTCAGTCTGTTTCTAGCCCCCCAGTCAGTCAGTCTGTTTCTAGCCCCCCATTCAGTCAGTCTGTCTGTTTCTAGCCCCCCATTCAGTCAGTCAGTCTGTTTCTAGCCCCCCAGTCAGTCAGTCAGTCTGTTTCTAGCCCCCCAGTCAGTCAGTCTGTTTCTAGCCCCCCAGTCAGTCAGTCTGTTTCTAGCCCCCCAGTCAGTCAGTCTGTTTCTAGCCCCCCAGTCAGTCAGTCAGTCTGTTTCTAGCCCCCCAGTCAGTCAGTCTGTTTCTAGCCCACCAGTCAGTCAGTCTGTTTCTAGCCCCCCAGTCAGTCAGTCTGTTTCTAGCCCCCCAGTCAGTCAGTCTGTTTCTAGCCCCCCATTCAGTCAGTCAGTCTGTTTCTAGCCCCCCAGTCAGTCAGTCAGTCTGTTTCTAGCCCCCCAGTCAGTCAGTCAGTCAGTCTGTTTCTAGCCCCCCAGTCAGTCAGTCAGTCAGTCTGTTTCTAGCCCCCCAGTCAGTCAGTCAGTCTGTTTCTAGCCCCCCAGTCAGTCAGTCAGTCTGTTTCTAGCCCCCCAGTCAGTCAGTCAGTCTGTTTCTAGCCCCCCAGTCAGTCAGTCAGTCTGTTTCTAGCCCCCCAGTCAGTCAGTCAGTCTGTTTCTAGCCCCCCATTCAGTCAGTCAGTCTGTTTCTAGCCCCCCAGTCAGTCAGTCAGTCTGTTTCTAGCCCCCCATTCAGTCAGTCAGTCTGTTTCTAGCCCCCCAGTCAGTCAGTCTGTTTCTAGCCCCCCAGTCAGTCAGTCTGTTTCTAGCCCCCCATTCAGTCAGTCAGTCTGTTTCTAGCCCCCCAGTCAGTCAGTCTGTTTCTAGCCCCCCAGTCAGTCAGTCTGTTTCTAGCCCCCCAGTCAGTCAGTCAGTCTGTTTCTAGCCCCCCATTCAGTCAGTCAGTCTGTTTCTAGCCCCCCAGTCAGTCAGTCAGTCTGTTTCTAGCCCCCCATTCAGTCAGTCTGTCTGTTTCTAGCCCCCCAGTCAGTCAGTCTGTTTCTAGCCCCCCAGTCAGTCAGTCAGTCTGTTTCTAGCCCCCCAGTCAGTCAGTCAGTCTGTTTCTAGCCCCCCATTCAGTCAGTCAGTCTGTTTCTAGCCCCCCAGTCAGTCAGTCAGTCAGTCAGTCTGTTTCTAGCCCCCCATTCAGTCAGTCTGTCTGTTTCTAGCCCCCCAGTCAGTCAGTCTGTTTCTAGCCCCCCAGTCAGTCAGTCTGTTTCTAGCCCCCCATTCAGTCAGTCTGTCTGTTTCTAGCCCCCCAGTCAGTCAGTCTGTTTCTAGCCCCCCAGTCAGTCAGTCAGTCAGTCTGTTTCTAGCCCCCCATTCAGTCAGTCAGTCTGTTTCTAGCCCACCAGTCAGTCAGTCTGTTTCTAGCCCCCCAGTCAGTCAGTCTGTTTCTAGCCCCCCATTCAGTCAGTCAGTCTGTTTCTAGCCCCCCAGTCAGTCAGTCAGTCTGTTTCTAGGCCCCCATTCAGTCAGTCAGTCAGTTTCTAGCCCCCCAGTCAGTCAGTCTGTTTCTAGGCCCCCATTCAGTCAGTCAGTCAGTTTCTAGCCCACGAGAGCGAGAATGGGAGAGGTGGAGCTGCTTCAGTAGCCAGTCTTGGGAGGCTGGGGCTCCACGAAGGCAGGGTTGTAGGCAGGCTGGGCAGAGAGGAAGTTGGGCTGGGCAGAGAGGAAGTCGGGCTGGGCGGGTGGTGCACCAGGGTAGGCTGGCTGACACTGGGCTGGAGGCTGGAGAGGGTAGGATGGCTGTCCTGGACTGAACCCAGCCTGACTATAAGGCACTGGAATAGCAGGAGGATACGCTGGACCTGGTAGAGAGAGAGAGAGAGGACATTACACAGACCACACCAGACCCACTGAGAACACAGACCAGACCCGACCCACTGACAACACACCAGACCCGACCCACTGAGAACACACCAGACCAGACCAGACCCACTGAGAACACACCAGACCAGACCCACTGACACCAGACCAGACCAGACCCACTGACCCCACACCAGACCCACTGGTGTGGTGTTAGTGGGTCTGGTCTGGTCTGGTGTGGTGTTAGTGGGTCTGGTCTGGTCTGGTCTGGTGTGGGGTCAGTGGGTCTGGTCTGGTCTGGTCTGGTGTGGGGTCAGTGGGTCTGGTCTGGTCTGGTGTGGGGTCAGTGGGTCTGGTCTGGTCTGGTCTGGTGTGGGGTCAGTGGGTCTGGTCTGGTCTGGTGTGGGGTCAGTGGGTCTGGTCTGGTCTGGTCTGGTGTGGGGTCAGTGGGTCTGGTCTGGTCAGAATATTACATTTTGTTTATCTGACAACACTGTGTTTTGCACTGCACACTGAAGACTGGTAGCAGATAAGGAATCTTCATGCATTGCTGTGCTTTCACCATTAGACCAGACCCACTAACACCACACCAGACCAGACACACTAACACCACACCAGACCAGACCAGACCCACTGACACCACACCAGACCAGACCCACTGACACCACACCAGACCAGACTAGACCCACTGACACCACACCAGACCAGACCCACTAACACCACACCAGACCAGACACACTAACACCACACCAGACCAGACCAGACCCACTGACACCACACCAGACCAGACCCACTGACACCACACCAGACCAGACCAGACCCACTGACACCACACCAGACCAGACCAGACCCACTGACACCACACCAGACCAGACCCACTGACACCACACCAGAGGTGTTTTTTCAGGTAGTCAAATAAGGAGCAAATGCTTTGGCAGGAACCGTCAGGATTCTCATCTTTTCACTTACAAATAAGCTTCACTTTCCACCTACAAGTAATACATTACTACATAACTAAGTAATACTATCTGAAGTACATCTAATCTAAACCATCATGATCCTAACATGCCATTTTCTGTTGTAAAACGTTTTGCGTCGGTGTGCCCCACTGAACACGATTCTGATGACAACAGATTCTCCTCATGTCCTGTGTACTCTGACACTTACCAGTCTCTTGGTAAGGAGGGGGTGGTCCTGGCTGGAAGGGCTGTCCCTGGTAGCCTGGTGCTGTGGGTACGGGTTGGCCACCTCCATAGCCGGGCTGGACAGGCATGGGCTGGAAGGCTGGGTACTGGGGAGCCCCCTGGTAGGGCTGGACGGGCTGCTGGGGGTACTGGGTATTCACCACCGTGGTGTGGGTGGTCGTGGCTATCACCGCTGGGGGGGGAGAGATATACACCAGGGGTAAACGAAATATGCAGATAGAAATACGATGAATAAACAGAGTTCCCTATTCTGACAGACAGACATCTGTTCAGGTTGCTGGGGCTTTCACCACATCACACTATACAGTCGTGGTCAAAAAGTTGAGAGAATGACACAAGTGTTGGTCTTCACAAAGTTCGCTGCTTCAGTGTTATGAGATATTTTTGTCAGATGTTACTATGGTATACTGAAGTATAATTACAAGCATTCCATAAGTGTCAAAAGGCTTTTATTGACAATGACATAAAGTTTATGCAAAGAGTCAATATTTGCAGTGTTGACCCTTCTTTTTCACGACCTCTGCAATCCGCGCTGGCATGCTGTCAATTAACTTCTGGGCCACATCCTGACTGACGGCAGCCCATTCTTGCATAATCAATGCTTGGAGTTTGTCAGAATTTGTGGGTTTTTGTTTGTCCACCCGCCTCTTGAGGATCGACAACAAGTTCTCAATGGCATTAAGGTCTGGGGAGTTTCCTGGCCATGGACCCAAAATGTCGATGTTTTTTTCCCCGAGCCACTTAGTTATCACTTTTGCCTTATGGCAAGGTGCTCCATCATGCTGGAAAAGGCATTGGTCGTCACCAAACTGTTCTTGGATGGTTGGGAGAAGTTGCTCTCGGAGGATGTGTTGGTACCATTCTTTATTCATGGCTGTGTTCTTAGGCAAAAATGTGAGTGAGCCCACTCCCTTGGCTGAGAAGCAACCCCACACATGAATGAATGGTCTCAGGATGCTTTACTGTTGGCATGACACAGGACTGATTGTAGCTCTCACCTTGTCTTCTCCGGACAAGGTGTTTTCTGGATGCCCCAAACAATCGGAAAGGGGATTCATCAGAGAAAATGACTTTACCCCAGTCCTCAGCAGTCCAATCTCTGTACCTTTTGCAGAATATCAGTCTATCCCTGATGTTTTTCCTGGAGAGAAGTGGCTTCTTTGCTGCCCTTCTTGACACCAGGCCATCCTCCAAAAGTATTCGCCTCACTGTGCGTGCAGATGCACTCACACCTGCCTGCTGCCATTCCTGAGCAAGCTCTGCACTGATGGTGCCCTGATCCCGCAGCTGAATCAACTTTAGGAGACGATCCTGGCGCTTGCTGGACTTTCTTGGGCGCCCTGACGCCTTCTTCACAACAATTGAACCTCTCTCCTTGAAGTTCTTGATGATCCGATAAATGGTTGATTTAGATGCAATCTTACTAGCAGCAATATCCTTGCCTGTGAAGCCCTTTTTGTGCAAAGCAATGATGACGGCATGTGTTTCCTTGCAGGTAACTATGGTTAACAGAGGAAGAACAATGATTTCAAGCACTACCCTCCTTTTAAAGCTTCCAGTCTGTTATTCTAACTCAATCAGCATGACAGAGTGATCTCCAGCCTTGTCCTCTTCAACACTCTCACCTGTGTTAACGAGAGAATCACTTACATGATGGCAGCTGGTCCTTTTGTGGCAGGGCTGAAATGCAGTGGAAATGTTTATTTGGGATTAAGTTCGTTTTCATGGCAAAGAGGGACTTTGCAATTAAATGCAATTCATCTGATCACTCTTCATGACATTCTGGAGTACAGTGAGGGAAAAAAGTATTTGATCCCCTGCTGATTTTGTACGTTTGCCCACTGACAAAGAAATGATCAGTCTATAATTTTAATTGTAGGTTTATTTGAACAGTGAGAGATAGAATAACAACAAAAAAATCCAGAAAAACATGTCAAGAATGTTATAAATTGATTTGCATTTTAATGAGGGAAATAAGTATTTGACCCCCTCTCAATCAGAAAGATTTCTGGCTCCCATGTGTCTTTTATACAGGTAACGAGCTGAGATTAGGATCACACTCTTAAAGGGAGTGCTCCTAATTTCAGTTTGTTACCTGTATAAAAGACACCTGTCCACAGAAGCAATCAATCAATCAGATTCCAAACTCTCCACCATGGCCAAGACCAAAGAGCTCTCCAAGGATGTCAGGGACAAGATTGTAGACCTACACAAGGCTGGAATGGGCTACAAGACCATCGCCAAGCAGCTTGGTGAGAAGGTGACAACAGTTGGTGCGATTATTCGCAAATGGAAGAAACACAAAATAACTGTCAATCTCCCTCGGCCTGGGGCTCCATGCAAGATCTCACCTCGTGGAGTTGCAATGATCATGAGAACGGTGAGGAATCAGCCCAGAACTACACGGGAGGATCTTGTCAATGATCTCAAGGCAGCTGGGACTATAGTCACCAAGAAAACAATTGTTAACACACTACGTCGTGAAGGACTGAAATCCTGCAGCGCCCGCAAGGTCCCCCTGCTCAAGAAAGCACATATACAGGGCCGTCTGAAGTTTGCCAATGAACATCTGAATGATTCAGAGAAGAACTGGGTGAAAAGTGTTGTGGTCAGATGAGACCAAAATGGAGCTCTTTGGCATCAACTCAACTCGCCGTGTTTGGAGGAGGAGGAATGCTGCCTATGACCCCAAGAACACCATCCCCACCGTCAAACATGGAGGTGGAAACATTATGCTTTGGGGGTGTTTTTCTGCTAAGGGGACAGGACAACTTCACCGCATCAAAGGGATGATGGACGGGGCCATGTACCGTCAAATCTTGGGTGAGAACCTCCTTCCCTCAGCCAGGGCATTGAAAATGGGTCGTGGATGGATATTCCAGCATGACAATGACCCAAAACACACGGCCAAGGCAACAAAGGAGTGGCTCAAGAAGAAGCACATTAAGGTCCTGGAGTGGCCTAGCCAGTCTCCAGACATTAATCCCATAGAAAATCTGTGAAGGGAGCTGAAGGGTCGAGTTGCCAATCGTCAGCCTCGAAACCTTAATGACTTGGAGAAGATCTGCAAAGAGGAGTGGGACAAAATCCCTCCTGAGATGTGTGCAAACCTGGTGGCCAACTACAAGAAACGTCTGACCTCTGTGATTGCCAACAAGGGTTTTGCCACCAAGTACTAAGTCATGTTTTGCAGAGGGGTCAAATACTTATTTCCCTCATTATAATGCAAATCAATTTATAACATTTTTGACATGCGTTTTTCTGGATATTTTTGTTGTTATTCTGTCTTTCACTGTTCAAATAAACCTACCATTAAAATTATAGACTGATCATGTCTTTGTCAGTGGGCAAACATACAAAATCAGCAGGGGATCAAATACTTTTTTCCATCACTGTATATGCAAATTGCCATCATCAAAACTGAGGCAGCAGACATTGTGAAAATTAGTATTTTTGTCATTCTCAAAACTTTTGACCACGACTGTACATCACATACAGGAAATGCATGTAGGGCTGGGCATGTTTCCATAACGGTTGTATAGGGTACCCTGGTATATTGGCATCGGGTACCCTGGTATATTGGCATCGGGTACCCTGGTATATTGGCATCGGGTACCCTGGTATATTGGCATCGGGTACCCTGGTATATTGGCATCGGGTACCCTGGTATATTGGTATAGGGTACCCTGGTATATTGGCATCGGGTTCCCTGGTATATTGGCATCGGGTACCTACCCTGGTATATTGGCATCGGGTACCCTGGTATATTGGCATCGGGTACCCTGGTATATTGGCATCGGGTACCCTGGTATATTGGTATCGGGTACCCTGGTATATTGGCATCGGGTACCCTGGTATATTGGTATAGGGTACCCTGGTATATTGGCATCGGGTACCCTGGTATATTGGCATCGGGTACCCTGGTATCGAGTACCCTGGTATATTGGTATCGGGTACCCTGGTATATTGGCATCGGGTTCCCTGGTATATTGGCATAGGGTACCCTGGTATATTGGCATCGGATACCCTGGTATATTGGCATCGGGTACCCTGGTATATTGGTATCGGGTACCCTGGTATATTGGTATCGGGTACCCTGGTATATTGGTATAGGGTACCCTGGTATATTGGCATCGGGTACCCTGGTATATTGGCATCGGGTACCCTGGTATCGAGTACCCTGGTATATTGGTATCGGGTACCCTGGTATATTGGCATCGGGTTCCCTGGTATATTGGCATAGGGTACCCTGGTATATTGGCATCGGATACCCTGGTATATTGGCATCGGGTACCCTGGTATATTGGTATCGGGTACCCTGGTATATTGGTATCGGGTACCCTGGTATCGAGTACCCTGGTATATTGGTATAGGGTACCCTGGTATTTTGGCATCGGGTACCCTGGTATATTGGCATCGGGTACCCTGGTATATTGGTATAGGGTACCCTGGTATATTGGCATCGGGTACCCTGGTATATTGGCATCGGGTACCTTGGTATATTGGTATCGGGTACCCTGGTATCGAGTACCCTGGTATATTGGTATAGGGTACCCTGGTATTTTGGCATCGGGTACCCTGGTATATTGGCATCGGGTACCCTGGTATATTGGCATCGGGTACCCTGGTATATTGGCATCGGGTACCCTGGTATATTGGCATCGGGTACCCTGGTATATTGGCATCGGGTACCTTGGTATATTGGCATCGGGTACCCTGGTATATTGGCATCGGGTACCCTGGTATATTGGTATAGGGTACCCTGGTATATTGGTATCGGGTACCCTGGTATATTGGCATCGGGTACGCTGGTATATTGGCATCGGGTTCCCTGGTATATTGGTATCGGGTACCCTGGTATATTGGCATCGGGTACCCTGGTATATTGGTATCGGGTACCCTGGTATATTGGCATCGGGTACCTTGGTATATTGGTATAGGGTACCCTGGTATATTGGCATCGGGTACCCTGGTATATTGGCATCGGGTACCCTGGTATATTGGCATCGGGTACCCTGGTATATTGGCATCGGGTACCCTGGTATATTGGTATAGGGTACCCTGGTATATTGGCATCGGGTTCCCTGGTATATTGGCATCGGGTACCCTGGTATATTGGTATCGGGTACCCTGGTATATTGGCATCGGGTACCCTGGTATATTGGCATCGGGTTCCCTGGTATATTGGCATCGGGTACCCTGGTATATTGGCATAGGGTACCCTGGTATATTGGTATAGGGTACCCTGGTATATTGGCATCGGGTACCCTGGTATATTGGCATCGGGTACCCTGGTATATTGGCATCGGGTTCCCTGGTATATTGGCATCGGGTACCCTGGTATATTGGCATCGGGTACCCTGGTATATTGGTATCGGGTACCCTGGTATATTGGCATCGGGTACCCTGGTATATTGGCATCGGGTTCCCTGGTATATTGGCATCGGGTACCCTGGTATATTGGCATAGGGTACCCTGGTATATTGGTATAGGGTACCCTGGTATATTGGCATCGGGTACCCTGGTATATTGGCATCGGGTACCCTGGTATATTGGCATCGGGTTCCCTGGTATATTGGCATCGGGTACCCTGGTATATTGGCATCGGGTACCCTGGTATATTGGCATCGGGTACCTTGGTATATTGGTATAGGGTACCCTGATATATTGGTATCGGGTACCCTGGTATATTGGTATAGGGTACCCTGGTATATTGGCATCGGGTACCCTGATATATTGGCATCGGGTACCCTGGTATATTGGTATCGGGTACCCTGGTATATTGGCATCGGGTACCCTGGTATATTGGCATAGGGTACCCTGGTATATTGGTGTAGGGTACCCTGGTATATTGGCATCGGGTACCCTGTAAAGGTATACCTGGGTTGCTCTCAGGGTAGTTGAGAGCAAAGTAAAAATATTAGAAAAAAAAACATTTAGGAAACATTTCAGAAAAGCAGGCTATTAGAGCCATTTGTTTGAAGCCACTACACAGACCTTTACACTCAGACAGTTCACATCTCCTTTGTTTGGTTCGCTAGTTCGATGAGAAGAGTCCCAGTGTGTTTTGAATACCTCAGTGTTAACCAGAGAGTAAAATCCTAAAATGTGTAGGCGGAAGCTGAGGGGTCGTCTGACAGATACATGTCATACTCAGAGACAGGAGCTAGCTAGCAGTGTGTGTGTGTGTGTGTGTGTGTGTGTGTGTGTGTGTGTGTGTGTGTGTGTGTGTGTGTGTGTGTGTGTGTGTGTGTGTGTGTGTGTGTGTGTGTGTGTGTGGGCAGCAGCAACACAGCATGATGATCAGAAAGAGCGGTGAGAAACCCCAGTCAGCGCAGGATAGTTTTCAGAAGGATATCTGTGCCATAACACCACTGGCTTACACACATTTATAGGGCGTGTTTATTTATACAAATGTTGCCAAACAACTGGTAACATTCCACTCTTACTCAATGCTGCCAGTTCCCAAATGTACATACACCATTCTAACTACCAATGTACCTACGCCAATCTTTGTGTTTGCGTTCCAAAATAAAAAAAGGTTAAATAAATACACTCTTAGACTATACAAATGGTGATGTCATGTTTAATCATTCAGTTGAATGAATCAGAAATGTTCAGAAAATGTAACTATAAATCCGTGTTTTTTGCATGTTTAGCAATACAGAAATGATTTTGAGATCTCTTTTCCAGAACTCAAAAAGAGGAAGATATGTTCTGTTCCTCTAAAAAGGTTAGGTTCCATCCAGTAGGTTTCTGTTCCATTGTAAGGAGGAAGTGGCTTACAAAATCAACCCTCGTGCCCCAGTCCAGGGAGAGCTGGGCCTGTCACTGTTTGACTGCTTCCCCAATGGCACTACTCCCTATGTAGTGCACTTGTTTTGACCAAGGTAGTGGACTACAAACGAAATAGGGTGCCATTTGGGACACGCCCCATCACTGCCTGCCGGCCGGGATCAACGTGGGAGCGGTCGACCCACTTCCTGTATCATCAAATCTAATTTATTCATAAAGCCCTTTTCACATCAGCGGATGTGCTTATACAGTCACAAAGTGCTGTACAGAAACCCAGCCTAAAACCCCAAACAGCTAGTAATGCAGATGTAGAAGCACGGTGGCTAGGAACAACTCCCTAGAAAGGCAGGAACCTAGGAAGAAACCTAGAGAGGAACCAGGCTCTGAGGGGTGGCCAGTCCTCTTCTGGCTGTGCCGGGTGGAGATTATAAGAGTACAGGCCAATTAAGGCCAGATTGTTCTTCAAGATGTTCTAACGTTCATAGAGAGAGACAGAGAGAGAGAGAGAGAGAGATGGGACAATTAGAGGGAGCATACTTAAGTTCACACAGGACACCAGATAAGACAGGAGAATTATGTGGAGGCTGAGACGGGGGACGGACACAAACAAACCCTGTCCGACGATACAGACTGACCCTAGCCCCCGGCACATAGACTTTTGCATTATAGATACTGGAGGCTGAGACGGGGGGGGGGACGGGGGGACGGGACACTGGCCCCGTCCGACGATACCCCCTGGACAGGGCCAACCAGGCAGGATATAACCCCACCCACTTTGCCAAAGCACAGCCCCCACACCACCAGAGGGATATCAACAGACCACCAACCTACTACCCTGAGACAAGGCTGAGTATAGCCCAGGAAGATCTCCTCCACCACACGAGCCCGAGGGGACAATAAGGAGGCCTGCGTCTTGTGACCATAGCGTACGTGTAGGTATGTACGGCAGAACCAAATCGGAGAGATGGGTAGGAGCAAGCCCATGTAATGCTTTGTAGGTTAGCAGTAAAACCTTGAAATCAGCCCTAGCCTTAACAGGAAGCCAGTGTAGAGAGGCTAGCACTGGAGGAATATGATCACATTTTTTTTGCTTCTAGTCAAGATTCTAGCAGCCGTGTTTAGCACTAACTGAAGTTTATTTAGTACTTTATCCGGGTAGCCGGAGAGTAGAGCATTGCAGTAGTCTATTCTAGAAGTGACAAAAGCATGGATTAGTTTTTCTGCATATTTTTTGGACAAAAAGTTCCGATTTTTGCAATGTTACGAAGATGGAAAAAAGCTGCCCTTGAAATATTCTTGATATATTCGTCAAAAGAGAGATCAGGGTCCAGAGTAACGCCGAGCATAAGTTTAACATTTTAAAAGTTTTAAATAAATTGCAGTAGCAATTACACTTTTTTAAATCTAAAAATCAGTCTTGGAGTAAACATGCTAGGATTCATGTTGTCAAGGAGACTTACGTCTGGGCTTCCGGCACATTTTGTACAAGCAGCAGCAGGGACACACGCAGCAACAGATGAAACTGATCATGATGATGACAGCTGCTGCGACCAATGACGAGATGGTCAACGTGTTCATACTTTCACTGGAATAGAGTGAGACATAACATCAGTCAGTGTATTCGGAAAGTATTCAAACCCCTTACTTTTTTCCAGATTTTGTTACGTTACAGCCTTATTCAAAAATGGATTAAATACAAAATGTTATTCATCAATCTACACACAATACCCCATAATGTCAAAGCGAAAATGTTTGAAATTTTAACACAAAAAAACAAAAACAAAAACAGAAATACCTTATTTACATAAGAATTCAGACCCTTTGCTATGAGACTCAAAATTTAGCTCAGGTGCATCCTGTTTCCATTGATCATCCTTGAGATGTTTCTACAACTTGGAGTCCACCTGTGGTAAATTCAAATTTTAATTTTTAATTTTTTTATTTCACCTTTATTTAACCAGGTAAGCCAGTTGAGAACAAGTTCTCATTTACAACTGCGACCTGGCCAAGATAAAGCAAAGCAGTGCGATAAAAACAACACAGAGTTACATATGGGGTAAAAAACATAAAGTCAAAAATACAACAGAAAATATATATACAGTGTGTGCAAATGTAGCAAGTTATGGAGGTAAGGCAATAAATAGGCTATAGTGCAAAATAATTACAATAGTATTAACACTGGAATGATAGATGTGCAAGAGATTATGTGCAAATAGAGATACTGGGGTGCAAAATAGCAAAATAAATAACAATATAGGGATGAGGTAGTTGGGTGGGCTAATTTCAGATGGGCTGTGTACAGGTGCAGTGATCGGTAAGGTGCTCTGACAACTGATGCTTAAAGTTAGTGAGGGAGATAAGAGTCTCCAGCTTCAGAGATTTTTGCAATTCGTTCCAGTCATTGGCAGCAGAGAACTGGAAGGAATGGCGGCCAAAGGAGGTGTTGGCTTTGGGAATGACCAGTGAGATATACCTGCTGGAGCGCAGACTACGGGTGGGTGCTGCTATGGTGACCAATGAGCTAAGATAAGGCGGGGATTTGCCTAGCAGTGATTTATAGATGGCCTGGAGCCAGTGGGTTTGACGACGAACATGTAGTGAGGACCAGCCAACAAGAGCGTACAGGTCACAGTGGTGGGTAGCGTATGGGGCTTTGGAGACAAAACGGATGGCACTGTGATAGACTACATCCAATTTGCTGAATAGAGTGTTGGAGGCTATTTTGTAAATGACATCGCCGAAGTCAAGGATCGGTAGGATAGTCCGTTTTACGAGGGCATGTTTGGCAGCATGAGTGAAGGAGGCTTTGTTGCGAAATAGGAAGCCGATTCTAGATTTAACTTTGGATTGGAGATTCTTTATGTGAGTCTGGAAGGAGAGTTTACAGTCTAACCAGACACCTAGGTATTTGTAGTTGTCCACATACTCTAGGTCAGACCCGTCAAGAGTGGTGATTCTAGTCGGGTGGGGGGGTGCCAGCAGCGTTCGATTGAAAAGCATGCATTTAGTTTTACTAGTGTTTAAGAGCAGTTGGAGGCTACTGAAGGAGTGTTGTATGGCATTGAAGCTCGTTTGGAGGTTTGTTAACACAGTGTCCAATGAAGGGCCAGATGTATACAAAATGGTGTCGTCTGCGTAGAGGTGGATCTGAGAGTCACCAGCAGCAAGAGCGACATTATTGATATACACAGAGAATAGAGTCGGCCCGAGAATTGAACCCTGTGGCACCCCCATAGAGACTGCCATAGGTCCAGACAACAGGCCCTCCGATTTGACACACTGAACTCTATCTGAGAAGTAGTTGGTGAACCAGGCGAGGCAGTCATTTGAGAAACCAAGGCTATTTAGTCTGCCAATAAGAATGCGGTGATTGACAGAGTCGAAAGCCTTGGCCAGGTCGATGAAGACGGCTGCACAGTACTGTCTATTATCAATCGCGGTTATAATATCGTTTAGGACCTTGAGCGTGGCTGAAGTGCACCCATGACCAGCTCGGAAACCGGATTGCATAGCGGAGAAGGTACGGTGGTATTCGAAATGGTCGGTGATCTGTTTGTTAACTTGGCTTTCAAATACTTTCGAAAGGCAGGGCAGGATGGATATAGGTCTGTAGCAGTTTGGATCTAGAGTGTCACCCCCTTTGAAGAGGGGGATGACCGCGGCAGCTTTCCAATCTCTGGGGATCTCAGACGTTATGAAAGAGAGGTTGAACAGACTAGTAATAGGGGTTGCGACAATTTCGGCGGCTAGTTTTAGAAAGAAAGGGTCCAGATTGTCTAGCCCAGCTGATTTGTAGGGGTCCAGATTTTGCAGCTCGAGAATTTCAACAAGCATTTTGCTACAGCTGGCCATGCTTTCCATCTGGCTACCACTACCCGGGCCACCAACTCTGCTGTCTGAATTTGTGTGAAGGAGAAGCGGGGGGGGGGCATGGGCAAGTTTCAGCGGAGGGTGCAGAGTTGGTGGCCGGGGTAGTGGTAGCCAGATGGAAAGCATGGCCAGCTGTAGCAAAATGCTTGTTGAAATTCTCGATTATTGTAGATTTATCAGTGGTGATAGTGTTTCCTAGCCTCAGTGCAGTGGGCAACTGGGAGGAAGTGATTTAGAAAAAGGCAGACACCTGTCTATATAAGGTCCCACAGTTGACACCAAGCAATGAGGTCGAAGGAATTGTCCAGAGTTCATCTGTGGAGATGGAAGAACCTTCCAGAAGGACAACAATCTCTGCAGCACTCCACCAATCAGGCCTTTATGGTAGAGTGGCCAGACGGAAGCCACTCCTCAGTAAAAGACACATGACAGCCCACTTGGAGTTTGCCAAAAGGCACCTAAAGACTCTCAGACCATGAGAAACAAAATTCTCTGGTCTGATGAAACCAATATTGAAGTCTTTGGCCTGAATGCCAAGCGTCACGTCTGGAGGAAACCTGGCATCATCCCTACGGTGAAAGATGGTGGTGGCAGCATCATGCTGTGGGGATGTTTTTCAGCAGCAGGGACTGGGAGACTAGTCAGGATCGAGGGAAAGATTAATGGAGCAAAGTACAGAGAGATCCTTGATGAAAACCTGCTCCAGAACGCTCAGGACCTCAGACTGGGGGCAAAAGTTCACCTTCCAACAGGACAACGACCCTAAGCAAACAGCCAAGACAATGCAGGAGTTGCTTCGGGACAAGTCTCTGAACGTCCTTGAGCGGCCCAGCCAGAGCCCGGACTTGAACCCGATCTAACATCTCTGGAGAGACCTGAAAATAGCTGTGCAGCGACGCTCCCCATCCAACCTGACAGAGCTTGAGAGGATCTGCAGAGAAGAAATGGGAGAAACTTCCCAAATACAGGTGTGCCAAGTTTGTAGCGTCACACCCAAGAAGACTCAAGGCTGTAATCACTGCCAAAGGTGCTTCAGAGTACTCACTAATACTTATGTACAGAGTCTGAACAACTAGTACAGTAGATCTTTGTATCAAAAATGCAGAACATACAGTGGGGAAAAAAAGTATTTAGTCAGCCACCAATTGTGCAAGTTCTCCCACTTAAAAAGATGAGAGAGGCCTGTAATTTTCATCATATGTACACGTCAACTATGACAGACAAATTGAGAAAGAAAAATCCAGAAAATCACATTGTAGGATTTTTAATGAATTTATTTGCAAATTATGGTGGAAAATAAGTATTTGGTCACCTACAAACAAGCAAGATTTCTGGCTCTCACAAACCTGTAACTTCTTTTTTAAGAGGCTCCTCTGTCCTCCACTCGTTCCTGTATTAATGGCACCTGTTTGAACTTGTTATCAGTATAAAAGACACCTGTCCACAACCTCAAACAGTCACACTCCAAACTCCACTATGGCCAAGACCAAAGAGCTGTCAAAGGACACCAGAAACAAAATTGTAGACCTGCACCAGGCTGGGAAGACTGAATCTGCAATAGGTAAGCAGCTTGGTTTGAAGAAATCAACTGTGGGAGCAATTATTAGGAAATGGAAGACATACAAGACCACTGATAATCTCCCTCGATCTGGGGCTCCACGCAAGATCTCACCCCGTGGGGTCAAAATGATCACAAGAACGGTGAGCAAAAATCCCAGAACCACACAGGGGGACCTAGTGAATGACCTGCAGAGAGCTGGGACCAAAGTAACAAAGCCTACCATCAGTAACACACTACGCCGCCAGGGACTCAAATCCTGCAGTGCCAGACGTGTCCCCCTGCTTAAGCCAGTACATGTCCAGGCCCGTCTGAAGTTTGCTAGAGTGCATTTGGATGATCCAGAAGAGGATTGGGAGAATGTCATATGGTCAGATGAAACCAAAATATAACTTTTTGGTAAAAAGTCAACTCGTCGTGTTTGGAGGACAAAGAATGCTGAGTTGCATCCAAAGAACACCATACCTACTGTGAAGCATGGGGGTGGAAACATCATGCTTTGGGGCTGTTTTTCTGCAAAGGGACCAGGATGACTGATCCGTGTAAAGGAAAATAATAAATGGGGCCATGTATCGTGAGATTTTGAGTGAAAACCTCCTTCCATCAGCAAGGGCATTGAAGTTGAAACGTGGCTGGGTCTTTCAGCATGACAATGATCCCAAACACACCGCCCCAGCAACGAAGGAGTGGCTTCGTAAGAAGCATTTCAAGGTCCTGGAGTGGCCTAGCCAGTCTCCAGATCTCAACCCCATAGAAAATCTTTGGAGGGAGTTGAAAGTCCGTGTTGCCCAGCGACAGCCCCAAAACATCACTGCTCTAGAGGAGATCTGCATGGAGGAATGGGCCAAAATACCTTGTGAAAACCTTGTGAAGACTTACAGAAAACGTTTGACCTGTGTCATTGCCAACAAAGGGTATATAACAAAGTATTGAGAAACTTTTGTTATTGACCAAATACTTATTTTCCACCATAATTTGCAAATAAATTCATAGAAAATCGTACAATGTGATTTTCTGGAGAAAAAAATTCTCATTTTGTCTGTCATAGTTGACGTGTACCTATGATGAAAATTACAGGCCTCTCTCATCTTTTGAAATGGGAGAACTTGCACAATTGGTGGCTGACTAAATACTTTTTACCCCACTGTAATGTGATATTTCCGTTTTTTGCTAACATTTCTAAAAAACGTTTTTTTTGCTTAGTCATTATGGGGTCTTGTATGTCGAACTTGAAGCTCTATACCTGCTCCACTGCAGCCCCATCAATGTGGATGAAGTCGTGGGTGAACAGGGAGTACAGGAGGGGACTAAGCACACACCTGTGGGGCCCCTGTGTTAACAGTCAGCGTGGCAGAGGTGTTGTTGCCTACCCTCACCACCTGGGGGCGGCCCGTCAGGAAGTCCAGGATCCAGTTGCAGAGGGAGCTGTTCAGTCCCAGGGTCATCTGTGGGGTTGATGAGGGTGGTCTACGTGTGGTTTATTTTCTACTGAGGTTTTGACAGAGCCTACATGTCCTGCAAGGACGTTTCATTGCTGCACTGATCTGAACTGAACTTGTATAATTGTGCTGGGCTGTTGTTGAGGTTGACACCATAACAGAATGTCTAATGAGGGGCTATTGTTGAGGTTGACACCACAACAGAATGTCTAATGAGGGGCTGTTGTTGAGGTTGACACCACAACAAAATGTCTAATGAGGGGCTGTTGTTGAGGTTGACACCACAACAAAATGTCTAACACAGGGGTGTCAAACGTCCGGCCAGCGGGCCGGATCAGGCCCGCAAACGGGTTTAATCCGGCCCGCGAGATGATAAAAAAAAAAATATAATAATAATAATAATTTTGTAAAGTATAAAAATGAGCTGCAATTTTTCAATAAAATAAACTGCTGTTCCAATTGCGTCCACTGGATGGCGCAATAGCAATTGTGTTAAGAAAGCAAACTGTTTATACCGGGGCAGAGCAAGTAGGTCAAGCACGTGCAGCCAATGAGCTACTTTGTTTTGCCCGCGATATTTATTACGGCTTCTACTTTTAACATTATGTGCTTTGGCACCCTCATTGCCCCAATATGTCTCTGTCAAAAAAGAGAAAATTGGACGCAGAGTGCAGAGTGTTCCAAGAAAAATGGTCATCCTATTTTTTCACGGAATTGAATGGGAAAGCTGTATGTTTGGTGTGTTCAGAGCATGTTGCAGTGCTGAAAGAATATAACCTTCGTCGCCACTATGTGAGTCTTCATGCCGACAAATATGACAACTTTCAAGGACAGCGGAGATGAGAGAAGGTGAATGAACTGTTGGCGGGTCTGAAGAAACAGCAGTCTGTGTTTACTCACAGCCGAGACATCAGTGACGCTGCAGTGAAAGCTAGCTACCTCATTGCTAATGAAATCGCAGTGGCTTCAAAACCATTTAGTGAGGGTGAATTTGTAAAAACATGCATGATGAAGGCAGCGGAGATTGTGTGCCCTGAAAAGCGGCAGGCTTTTGCAAATATCAGCCTGACAAGAAACACAGTTGCAGACAGGATTTCCGATCTTTCAGTGGATTTGGACAGCCAGTTGAAGCAAAAAGTAAAGTCATTTATTGCGTTTTCGGTTGCAATTGATGAAAGCACGGACATTACAGATGTTGCACAACTGGCCATTTTCATCCGCGGAGTTGATGACACATTGACTGTCACCGAGGAGTTCGTGCCGATGACAGATACAACGACAGCAGCTGATATTTTTACCGCACTCGTCGGCGCGCTGGACAGGGTCGGAGTGGACTGGTCCCGCGCTGTCAGCCTGGCTACAGATGGTGCGCCCTCAATGATCGGGAAAAAAGCAGGCGTTGTGACTAAGTTCAGAGAGAAAGTGCAATCTGCAAATGGAGGACGTGATTTTTTGACTTTTCACTGTATTTTGCACCAGGAGGCTTTGTGTTGCAAGTCATTAAAGACGGATAACGTCATGAAGGTGGTCATCCAAACTGTTAATCCGATCCAGAAGCCTGAATCACCGTCAATTTGACAGCCTTCTCAGAGAGAAAGACCACATCTATGGCCTGCCATACCACACTGAGGTAAGATGGTTAAGCCGAGGTGCTGTGCTGAGGCGTTTCTTTGATTTACGAGAAGAAATTGAACAGTTCATGGAAGAAAAGGGCAAACCAGTGTTAGAATTTCATTCCGCAGAATGGATGCAGGACCTTGCATTTATGGTGGATGTTACAGAGCACCTGAATAACTTGAACAAACAGCTGCAAGGGCGCAACAAAGTTGTCACGCAGTATTATGACAGCATACGTTCTTTCAAGTTGAAGCTGTCATTGTGGGAGACGCAACTTGCCGGTGGTGATGCAGCTCACTTCCCCTGTCTGAAAAATGTGTGCGCGACCCAACATGTGGCAGACATGAAGCGGTTCAAAGATAAAATAACGGGACTGTTACGGGAGTTTGAGCAACGCTTTCAGATTTATGTTTATACGTTTTTATGTTGATATGCTATTGTTTTTAATTGATTTTTTTTATTTGTATATTTAACCTATTCTTGACTCTGTGGTTCTTGCACTTGTTTGGGGAACAGGATTTCATTATTTTTATCTACATTTCTGCCTGAGAAATGACACCCTGATATAGTTCTGTGATCTGTGATATACTTCTGTGAATCACTGAGGCATTGTGTGTTTGTGTGTTCTTTGTCCTCAGAACTTTCAAATAACTTGAGGTGTTTTATGATTAATAGTGATGTTGTGCTTGTACTATTTTGGACACACTGTCCTCAGGCTCCAGCTTTATGTTGTATGTTGATCGTATTAAAACAAAGAAAACAATCTGAAGTAGTTGTTTTTAAGTTATATATACACCATGATTTTTCCAGTCCGGCCCACTTGGGAATAGATTTTCCTCCATGTGGCCCCTGAGCTAAAATGAGTTTGACACCCCTGGTCTAACCCAACCAGGCTGTTGTGTTGGTGGCTCGGGGGTTTCAGCTCAGGTCTCAGACAAGGTTAGTAATCACACAATCACAGTCCACTGAACTTATCTTTGAGTCCCCAATGGCACCCTATTCCCTCTGTAGGGCACTACTTTCAACCAGAGCCCTGTGGGGCATACAGTGCCTGGCGAAAGTATTCACCCCACCCCTTGGCGTTTTTCCTATTTTGTTGCATTACAACCTGTAATTTAAATGGATTTTAATTTGGATTTCATGTAATGGACATACACAAAATAGTCCAAATTGGTGAAGTGAAATGAAAAACAATTCTAAAAAAATAAATCACGGAAAAAGTGGTGCGTGCATATGTATTCACCCCCTTTTGCTATGAAGCCCCTAAATAAGATCTGGTGCAACCAATTACCTTCAGAAGTCACATAATTAGTTAAATAAAGTCCACCTGTGTGCAATCTAAGTGTCACATGATCTCAGTATATATACATACACCTGTTCTGAAAGGCCCCAGAGTCTGCAACACCACTAAGCAAAGGGCACCACCAAGCAAGCGGCACCATGAAGACCAAGGAGCTCTCCAAACAGGTCAGGGACAAAGTTGTGGAGAAGTACAGATCAGGGTTGGGTTATAAAAAAATATCCGAAACTTTGAACATCCCACGGAGCACCATTAAATCCATTATTAAAAAATGGAAAGAATATGGCACCACAACAAACCTGCCAAGAGAGGGCCGCCTACCAAAACTCACGGACCAGGCAAGGAGGGCATTAATCAGAGGCAACAAAGAGACCAAAGATAACCCTAAAGGAGCTGCAAAGCTCCACAGTGGAAATAGGAGAGTCTGTCCATAGGCCCACATTAAGCCGTACATTCCACAGAGCTGGGCTTTTTCGGAAGAGAGGCCAGAAAAAAGCCATTGCTTAAAGAAAAAAATAAGCAAACACGTTTGGTGTTCGCCAAAAGGCATGTGGGAGACTCCCCAAACATATGGAAGAAGGTACTCTGGTCAGATGAGACTAAAATTTAGCTTTTTGGCCATCAAGGAAAATGCTATGTCTGGCGCAAACCCAACACCTATCATCACCCTGAGAACACCATGAAGCATGGTGGCGGCATCATGCTGTGGGGATGTTTTTCCATCGGCAGAGACTGGGAAACTGGTCAGAATTGAAGGAATGTTGGATGGCGCTAAATCCAGGGAAATTCTTGAGGGAAACCTGTTTCAGTCTTCCAGAGATTTTTTTTTATTTTTTTTTATTTTTTTTATATACTTTGTTTATTGAATTTTCAGTACCAGCATTTAGTAAATAATTGCACTTGAAAGTTATTTGGTATGAATATGGAACAACAATTTGAAGACAACGATACAGCAAAACATAGAGAGACAGACATGAAAGAAAAAATAGACATTAAATATATAAATAAGATAAAACACAAAAAAAAAAAAAAAAAAAAAAAAAGGAAAAATATCTGTTTTGATCCAGTTGTTATAGGTCAGCTAGCACAGTTATTACCGTCCTTAACATCCGAGATGTCGTATATGCACATACC
This sequence comes from Coregonus lavaretus, assembly GCF_964263955.1. NCBI lineage: Eukaryota > Metazoa > Chordata > Actinopteri > Salmoniformes > Salmonidae > Coregonus > Coregonus lavaretus. Next base: position 76,948 of record NW_028166765.1, read on the forward strand.
AGGCTTCTTACATCACCAATATATAAATATACATCACTCTGGAACTGCAGGGAAATGTATTCTTTTAACATAAGAAAAGAAGGGAGCCCACTTTGCATAGAATTTGTCTACAGACCCATTGAGTGTCTGTTTTATTTTCTCCAACTTTATGCAATTCAAAATAGATTTAATCCAAAGAGCATGAGAAGGGGCTGCAGAGGATTTCCATCTAAGTAAAATTAATCGTCTCGCTAACAACGTGACAAAGGCAATTACATCCTTATTCATTTTGGTCAATTGTATTGTGGGTAAGGAAACTCCAAATAATGCAATGAGAGGGTCTGGCTCGATCTGTGTGCCGCTTAATTCTGAGAGTGTGTTAAAGATGTCTTTCCAGAAACCAACAAGAGATGGGCAGCACCAAAACATGTGCACATGATTAGCAGGGGACTGGTTACATCGAACACAATTAGGGTTCACATCCTTGTAAATTTTTGATAGTCTTGCTTTGGTCCAGTGGGCCCTATGAATGAGTTTGCATTGGATGAGGCCGTGTCGAGCGCAAATAGAAGAGCTATGTACCCTTTTGAGTGCCCCTTCCCATAGTTCATCAGATATTTCCTCACCCAGTTCCTCCTCCCAAGAGGATTTGATATTGTTTAATGAGATGGCTTGTAGTGAGCAAATTTGACTATAGATTATTGACAATGTGCCTTTCTGATTAGGAAGTGGGGTGAGAAATGTGTCGAACTGTGTTCCACCAGAAAGGTTGGGGAATCCTGGATCTATGCTGCGGACATAACTCCGGACTTGTAAGAACCTAAAAAAATGATGTCTGGGGAGACTAAATTTAGCTGATAATTGTTGAAACGTACTAAATGTATTGTTAGTATACAGATCTCTGAATCTTTTAATACCGAGATTAGACCATGTTGAGAAAGCACCATCAATCATAGATGGGGGAAAAGCTGGGTTTGAGGCTACCGGAGCCAAGGAAGAGGTTGTTTGAAACCCAAAGTGGCGCCTAAATTGATTCCAGATCTTCAATGTTGTTTTGACACATATATTATTGGTGAAGGAGGAGTAAGGGCCTGTAATAGAGGAGTGAGCGAGGGAAGACAATGATGCCGGTGTAGACGAGGCAGCCTCCATCTCCAGCCAAGTTGGGGGTGGGAATATCACTCTGCTCTGCAACCAGTACTGAATGATCCTAAGGTTAGCGGCCCAATAATAGAGTCTGAAATCTGGTAGAGCTAGACCGCCGTCTGGTTTGGGCCTCTGCAAGAGCTGTTTTCGCATCCTAGGAGGCTTTTTGTCCCATATAAAGGGTAGAATTAGGCCGTCGATCTTTTTGAAAAATGTATTGGGTAGAAATATTGGAAGGCACTGATAGAGGTATAAGAATTTAGGGAGAGTATTCATTTTAATAGAGTTAATTCTAGCAACTAAGGAGAGGTGTAGCAAAGACCACCGTTCCAAATCGTCCTTAGTACGGGTTAAGAGAGGAGCAAAGTTGGCTTGAAAAAGGTTTTCAAACCTAATTGTGACATGTACCCCGAGATAAATAAAACTACTGTGAGCTATTTTAAATGGCAAGTTATGTAAAGGGGATTTTTTTGCAGCCATGTTAAGTGGCATCAATTCACTTTTACTGAGATTTAGTTTATACCCTGATAAGTGACCGAAGGATGCGAAAGTGGCAAGGGCAGCAGGGACAGAGACAGAAAGGTTGGATGTGTATATTAATAAATCATCTGCATATAAAGACAGTTTGTGTTCGTGCCCGTATCTGACTATGCCTTTGATGAGGGGGTTGGAGCGAAGTGCTATTGCAAGTGGCTCTATGGCGAGGGCAAACAGTAAGGGACTTAAAGGGCAACCCTGACGTGTCGATCTTTGCAAAGGGAAGCGATCTGATTGAGTGTTATTAGTCCTGACAGAGGCTTGGGGGGATGAGTACAGAAGTTTTATCCAGGTCATGAATTTGGAGCCAAAGCCAAATTTATTTAGAGTGTAAAAAAGGTATTTCCATTCCACCCGATCAAACGCTTTCTCCGCGTCCAGGGATATAATTGCTTCAGAGGTATTGTCGACAGAAGGATTGTATATAATATTAAATAATCTTCGGAGATTGAAGAATGAGTGTCTATTTTTTATAAATCCTGTTTGATCCGGAGAGATAATTGATGGGAGGACTGTTTCTAGCCGCGTTGCCAGAATTTTGGCTAGAATTTTATAGTCCACATTTAGCAGGCTAATTGGACGGTATGATGCACAGTCAAGAGGGTCTTTGTTTTTTTTAAGAATAACACAAATGGTTGCTTGAGTGAGAGTATGTGGGAGAGCACCATTTACAAATGCATCATTGTACATTTCAATTAGAATAGGGGCTATTTTGGTGATAAACTTTTTATAAAACTCTGTCGGGTAGCCATCAGGCCCTGGGCTTCTCCCAGATTGAAGGGATTTGACAGCGTTAGACAGTTCTTCAACAGTGATCGGCTGCTCTAATTTTTTAACCAAATCCCGGCCGACCGAAGGCACAGATAGTGAGTGGAAGAAATCATCCAATTCCAGTGTATCCGCTTTACTTTCAGAGGTATATAGAGACTGGTAAATTCTCTTGAACTCCTCATTGATCCCCCCAGGATCTAATGATATCCCAGATGATGTACGAATTTTTGTAATCTGAGATGATGATGATTGTTGACGTAACTTGTGAGCTAATAATTTACTGGCTTTATCTCCTTGTTCATAGTAAGTGCTCCTAGACTTGACAAGCATTTCAGTAACCTGGTCTGTTAATAGTGTGTCAAATTCTGCTTGCAGAGTTAAACGTTCCTTATAAATATCCGGGGATGGTGAAACGGCATAAATGTCATCTAATTGGGCAATACAGCGTGTTAGCATAGATAACCTATTCCTTTTCAATTTGTTCTCATGTGCGGTGTAGGAGATAATTTCACCTCTGATATAAGCTTTCAAAGTTTCCCAGAGAGTAGACGCAGAGATGTTTGGGGTTCTATTTGTAATCATGAAAAAGTCGATTTGACTCAAGACAAAATTGACAAAGTGTTCATTACTGAGCAGTTGAGTTTTTAGTCGCCAAGGCGGTCGCTGATTGTCAACATTTTGAAAAGCTACTTCCATAGTAACAGGGGCGTGGTCAGATACAACAATTGGGTTATATGAACATGAAGATATGGAGTGGAGGAGCCGGTCATCAACAAGGAAGTAGTCTATGCGCGTAAAAGTGTGGTGAACCGATGAGAAAAAAAGAGTATGCTTTCCCAGCTGGATTAACCATTCTCCAAGGATCTGAGACTGCGAATTCAGACATAAAGGTTCGAACAACTCTAGCTGAGGTTGATAAGGTGGTAGGTTTAGTGGAGGATCGATCCAATTGTGGGTCTAACCAACAGTTAAAGTCACCTCCTAAAATCAACATATGGGTGGACATATCTGGGAGTGTAGAGAAAACCGATTTGAAAAAATCACCATTGTCCCAATTAGGAGCATAGATATTAACAAGAAGAACCTTTGTATTGAGCAGCCTACCACTGACAATTATATATCTACCATGGGGATCTGCGATCACCTTAGAACATGTAAAAGGTACCGATCTGTGAAGTAAAATAGCCACCCCTCTCGCCTTACTCTGAAATGAGGAATGGAACACCTGACCCACCCATCTGCACCTAAGACTTGAGTGTTGTGATACCTTCAGATGAGTTTCTTGGAGAAAGATGATGTGAGCTTTCAAATGATGAAGATGGTGTAGCACCTTACTACGTTTAACTGGGTTATTTATGCCCCTGCAGTTCCAAGTAAGAAAATTAAAGCCATTCCCTCCAGCAGTATGGGCTACACTAGGCTGAGTCATATCTTAAGAGAGAGAGAGGATGTGTAAAGGACAAGGTACAATGTAAACTGAAGATCTTAGTTGAACCTAAAAGCGCAAATGTAAAAAACAAAGACAAACGAAGAGGCACAAAAAACATATACAAACTATATACAAATAGAGAGTGAACAAACCCTTCCCTCACACCCGCCCTTGCCGAAGCATCTCCCCAAATGAGATGCAAGCAAAACCCTAAATACGAAGAAAGTTTAGAGCTAAGCATGATAACTCTTACTCTGTGCTACCTAAGATTAGTGACCATTTAACTAGAGTAAGCCAAACATGGATAGAATGGTCCCCAATAGAGTCTAAGGAAAACTATCCTCGATTAAGAGAGGTTTAACCTCGACGCAGATGGTAAATGATCAAACTGAAACAGCCATGCAGACCCCCAGATATTGGCATTAGAGGCGGCAAACCTGGGCTGGAAATAAAGAGATAAAAAAGAGAATGACATTCATATGTCGATGAACCCAGCAAAGATGGCTTCGTTAGTCACCCATTCGGCCTGCTAACTAGCCTGCTAGGAAGACCAGCCAGCCAACCATTTGTTACACACCATGCGGTACAACAGCCGCTTTCACGTTCTTGTTGATGAAATCTGCCGCTATAGCCGGGTCCTCGAATCTGTGCATGGAGCCGTCCGGTAAAGTCAGTCTCAAAACCGCAGGGTAGATGAGGCCGAACTTCACGCCCGGGCAGGCGTGTAGTTGGCGTTTCACAGCTCCAAAGCTAGCCCGCCTCTTAGCCACAGCTGTTGTGCAGTCCGCAAATATCGAGACTCTTTTACCCTTATGTAGAAGAGGGGATGCTTCTCCCGATCTTCTCAGTATGTCGTTGCGGACGTGAAAGAAATGCACCCTGATGACAAATGGTCGTGGGGGTTCTCCATCCCTGGGTCGGCTACGCAGAGTGCGGTGAGCCCGGTCTAGCAATGGCTTCTCCTCTAGCCCGAGCAGCTCCTGAAGTAGCTGGGCCATGTACTCCGTGGGCCTTGGGCCCTCCACTCCCTCCGGTATTCCCAGTAGACGAATGTTGTTCCTCCGCATTCTACTTTCCATATCTTCGCATCTATTATCGAGGAATGCCACCCTAGTTGTCAATGAGCCGACGTTAGCCTCTAGCTCGCTAACGCGAGTGCTGTGGTCTGTAGCACCTCGCTCCAAATCCGATAAAGTCACCCCATGTGCGTCGAGCTTATTCTGTATACTCTCGATAGATTTTTTAAGCTCGTCTTTGATCGTTGATATCTCTGACCTGAGATTGGTAGAGAGACAGTCAATTTTTCCGAAAATGTCGGTTTTGAGGGTGCCTATCACGGATTGCAGCATCTCCACAGTCAGTGTTTCCGTGGGGCCGGCATTGGCAGCGTTCGGTGGCGGGGGTGAGTCGGGAGAAGTTGCAGGCTTGTTGCGGCCTGCTCTTGCAGACTCTGTTTTTGGCCGGGTTGATGTCATTACGAATTTAAATTTATTAAACTTGAACTGAGTTGTTTATGGGTCTCTTCAGACGCCTGGGCAAACAGAAATGTATGCAATTTTGCAAAGTTAAATATATAAATTTGGTCACTAACTCAGGAGCGATAGGGAGACGCGTGCTACATCCTTGGCTTCCAACAGCGCCCCCCCTTCCAGAGATTTGAGACTGGGACGGAGGTTCACCTTCCAGCAGGACAAATGACCCTAAGCATACTGCTAAAGCAACACTCGAGTGGTTTAAGGGGAAACATTTAAATGTCTTGGAATGGCCTAGTCAAAGCCCAGACCTCAATCCTATTGAGAATCTGTGGTATGACTTAAAGATTGCTGTACACCAGCGGAACCCATTCAACTGGTCCTCTGTAGCTCAGCTGATAGAGCACGGCGCTTGTAACGCCAAGGTAGTGGGTTCGAACCCCGGGACCCCCCATACACAAAAAAATTTATGCACGCATGACTGTAAGTCGCTTTGGATAAAAGCGTCTGCTAAATGGCATATTATTATTATTATTAACTTGAAGGAGCTGGAGCAGTTTTGCCTTGAAGAATGGGCAAAAATCCCAGTGGCTAGATGTGCCAAGAGACTTGCAGCTGTAATTGCTGCAAAAGGTGGCTCTACAAAGTCTTGACTTTTTTTTGTCTTATTTCTTGTTTGTTTCACAATTACAAATATTTTGCAGCTTCAAAGTGGCAGGCATGTTGTGTAAATCAAATTATACAAACTCCCAAAAAAGCAATTTTAATTCCAGGTTGTAAGGCCACAAAATACAGTGGGGAAAAAAAGTATTTAGTCAGCCACCAATTGTGCAAGTTCTCCCACTTAAAAAGATGAGAGAGGCCTGTAATTTTCATCATAGGTACACGTCAACTATGACAGACAAATTGAGAAAAAAAAATCCAGAAAATCCCATTGTAGGATTTTTAATGAATTTATTTGCAAATTATGGTGGAAAATAAGTATTTGGTCACCTACAAACAAGCAAGATTTCTGGCTCTCACAGACCTGTAACTTCTTCTTTAAGAGGATCCTCTGTCCTCCACTCGTTACCTGTATTAATGGCACCTGTTTGAACTTATTATCAGTATAAAAGACACCTGTCCACAACCTCAAACAGTCACACTCCAAACTTTACAATGGCCAAGACCAAAGAGCTGTCAAAGGACACCAAAAACAAAATTGTAGACCTGCACCAGGCTGGGAAGACTGAATCTGCAATAGGTAAGCAGCTTGGTTTGAAGAAATCAACTGTGGGAGCAATTATTAGGAAATGGAAGACATACAAGACCACTGATAATCTCCCTCGATCTGGGGCTCCACGCAAGATCTCACCCCGTGGGGTCAAAATGATCACAAGAACGGTGAGCAAAAATCCCAGAACCACACGGGGGGACCTAGTGAATGACCTGCAGAGAGCTGGGACCAAAGTAACAAAGCCAACCATCAGTAACACACTACGCCGCCAGGGACTCAAATCCTGCAGTGCGAGACGTGTCCCCCTGCTTAAGCCAGTACATGTCCAGGCCCGTCTGAAGTGCATTTGGATGATCCAGAAGAGGATTGGGAGAATGTCATATGGTCAGATGAAACCAAAATATAACTTTTTGGTAAAAACTCAACTCGTCATGTTTGGAGGACAAAGAATGCTGAGTTGCATCCAAAGAACATCATACCTACTGTGAAGCATGGGGTTGGAAACATCATGCTTTGGGGCTGTTTTTCTGCAAAGGGACCAGGACGACTGATCCGTGTAAAGGAAAGAATGAATGGGGCCATGTATCGTGAGATTTTGAGTGAAACCCTCCTTCCATCAGCAAGGGCATTGAAGATGAAACGTGGCTGGGTCTTTCAGCATGACAATGATCCCAAACACACCGCCCGGGCAACGAAGGAGTGGCTTCGTAAGAAGCATTTCAAGGTCCTGGAGTGGCCTAGCCAGTCTCCAGATCTCAACCCCATAGAAAATCTTTGGAGGGAGTTGAAAGTCTGTGTTGCCCAGCGACAGCCCCAAAACATCACTGCTCTAGAGGAGATCTGCATGGAGGAATGGGCCAAAATAACAGCAACAGTGTGTGAAAACCTTGTGAAGACTTACAGAAAACGTTTGACCTGTGTCATTGCCAACAAAGGGTATATAACAAAGTATTGAGAAACTTTTGTTATTGACCAAATACTTATTTTCCACCATCATATGCCAATAAATTCATTAAAAATCCTACAATGTGATTTTCTGGATTTTCTTTTCTCATTTTGTCTGTCATAGTTGACGTGTACCTATGATGAAAATTACAGGCCTCTCTCATCTTTTTAAGTGGGAGAACTTGCACAATTGGTGGCTGACTAAATACTTTTTTTCCCCACTGTAGGAAAAATGCCAAGGGGGGGTGAATACTTTCGCAAGCCTCCATTTGATTTGGGACATCGTTTTTTCCCTCCTACCTGAACACGCAGCTGTCACTCAGCCGGAGAGACTGGATGCCGCAGCAGTATCTATTCTCACACGTTCCACAGCACCACAGCAAACTGCAGTCCAGATTGGATTTGTAACGGCCGTAGGCATTTATGTAGGCTTCACAGTCCTCTCCAGCTGGGTAGAAAAGAAAAAAGACATTATAGGTCGGAGTTGGACACAGCTGGGTAGAAAACTCATGGTACTGACTTGTGTTCGAAAGACCGACAGCAAAGACAACAGCAACAACAATATCTACAGGTATAGAAACACATACAGTGGGGAGAACAAGTATTTGATACACTGCCGATTTTGCAGGTTTTCCTACTTACAAAGCATGTAGAGGTCTGTCATTTTTATCATAGGTACACTTCAACTGTGAGAGACCAGAAAATCCAGAAAATCACATTGTATGATTTTTAAGTAATTAATTTGCATTTTATTGCATTAAATAAGTATTTGATCACCTACCAACCAGTAAGAATTCCAGCTCTCACAGACCTGTTAGTTTTTGTTTAAGAAGCCCTCCTGTTCTCCACTCATTACCTGTATTAACTGCACCTGTTTGAACTCGTTACCTGTATAAAAGACACCTGTCCACACACTCAATCAAACCGACTCCAACCTCGCCACAATGGCCAAGACCAGAGAGCTGTGTAAGGACATCAGGGATAAAATTGTAGACCTGCACAAGGCTGGGATGGGCTACAGGACAATAGGCAAGCAGCTTGGTGAGAAGGCAACAACTGTTGGCGCAATTATTAGAAAATGGAAGAAGTTCAAGATGACGGTCAATCACCCTCGGTCTGGGGCTCCATGCAAGATCTCACCTCGTGTGGCATCAATGATCATGAGGAAGGTGAGGGATCAGCCCAGAACTACACGGCAGGACTGGTCAATGACCTGAAGAGAGCTGGGACCACAGTCTCAAAGAAAACCATTAGTAACACACTACGCCGTCATGGATTAAAATCATGCAGCGCATGCAAGGTCCCCCTGCTCAAGCCAGCGCATGTCCAGGCCCGTCTGAAGTTTGCCAATGACCATCTGTATGATCCAGAGGAGGAATGGGAGAAGGTCATGTGGTCTGCGTGGTGAAATGTTTCTATCCAGGCGGAGCGGTGCTCGGCCAATGGAAGCAAGCAGTGCTGTGTTTGTTGACCAATCACAGTAAAAAATGTAGCCCATGTGGTGATACATCAACACGTACCAACAGCAGGACCAGCTGACATGACCGCTCTATGTAGCTAGCTAGCTGGCTAACACTAGCAGTTTACAGAGTCACGTTTTACATAAAAAATAATTGTTTTCTAATCCATTTTTTGATTAATAATTTTTGTTGCATGTGTTACAGCGTAGATTTTTTTGCACTTCGATAATGTTTGTTTATTTCGTTGCTACAGTCACCGGCGGCCGTCGCATAGACTGGGCTGTCCCCTTGTGAGAGCCTATTTATGCTTGATCTGAAAATGTGGTTGAGGCACCTTCTTCTTCTTCAGTGGGATTTATCGGCGGTTGGCATCCAACGTTATGGTGCATTACCGCCACCTCCTGTACTGGAGTGTGGGCCAGAGACAGGGAGAAACTAAATCCTACCTGCCAACCCAGTTTCTCTTAAAAAATATAACAAAATATTTGAGACTATATCTAATGACGTTCTACTCAATATACTCTTTAAACTAACTTCCTGTATCCCCTTCTCCCTCATACTAGATCTCATCCTCTCGCTTTCACTCTGATACTGGGCCTCCCGTAGCTCAGTTGGTAGAGCATGGCGCTTGCAACGCCAGGGTTGTGGGTTCGATTCCCACGGGGGGCCAGTATGAAAAATGTATGCACTCACTGACTGTAAGTTGCTCTGGATAAGAGCGTCTGCTAAATGACTAAAATGTAAAAATGTACTGCCCACACTAGCAATACATGCTCCACGGTCTCTGTTTCCTGACAGTAATCACGCTTTCCTACCACATTTAATGTCTTATTCAACTGGCTGTGTCCCACCCTTCATCTTTTAAAAATAGCCTCCTCTCTTCTGTCCCTTCCTGCCGTCCTCCCCGACTTTCCTCTGTACTTGAAATAAATGCCTTCCCTTATTATCTCTATTCCAGTTGCTCCTGCCATCTCTGCACCATCAGGACTATGTATAGCTCCGTATTGACATGATTGGTTCACGGTAGGTGAAAGCGGGAGGTCCTGTATAAACACAAACTCACTTCCTTGACAACTTCCTGTAATGCACCCTAACGTTGGATGCCAACCTGCCGATAAACCCAACTGAAGAAGAAGAAGACAACTTCCTGTAATGCACCCTAACGTTGGATGCCAACCTGCCGATAAACCCCATTGAAGAAGAAGAAGAAGAAGACAACTTCCTGTAATGCACCCTAACGTTGGATGCCAACCTGCCGATAAACCCAACTGAAGAAGAAGAAGACAACTTCCTGTAATGCACCCTAACGTTGGATGCCAACCTGCCGATAAACCCCACTGAAGAAGAAGACAACTTCCTTCACAGCAGCTCTGCGCTGTTCGGCGGAGTATGACCGCCCTGACTTCAGCAGAGGCCATATCACCGTAATGTTGCACGGCCCAATGTAGACGTCAGATTGACCATCGAGCGTCTTTTGAGTCGTGTGTGAAGCCACTATCCGCTTTAAGACAACGGCTGCGTTTGGCCGGGTACTTCGGCGATATTCCACTGGACGTCTGAAAAGCGCTTTAGTTCAAACATGTTAGAGTTCAAAGGCAAAGTCATGCCATAAATTATGGCTTAACTAGTCATAAAAAATGTAGCTAGCAACAGACATTAGCTAACTGACGTTAGCATGTTAGACAGACAGACTCGCCACACCTCAGACATTGAGCAATGCAAACGGAATATAATAATGTTCTTTCACTTAGCAAGCTTGTCTAGCTCTGAAAAAAAAATCGAACAATATCACAGACTGATATAAAGCTAAACAAAAATGTTTGTTCGTTGTAGATTTCCAAATTGCCAAACTCACCTGTCACGAACGGGATCAGAGTCCAACACAAAATGACAGCAACAAGACTTGACGCCATGGCTCCGTGAATTCAGATTCTAGCACGACCACCAGTGCGATAGTTACTTTCTATTTCCCTACCAAAAGGCTAACCCAACTGGTGATGGGATATTGATACCGGAGCTCCGATGCAGTCAGTATTCACAGCATAATGATGCGCGTTTCAAACGAAGGTTATGGATATACTGACAAGATACTTGTCTCTCCGCCCTAACAATGGGAGTCGTTGTCCACAAAGCGGCACCGCAAACTGTCCAGCTCTCGCCGATTCCTCTTCTTTAAAGTTCTATGTAAGACTACACCTATTGGTGTATTTCCGCAACCTACAGTACGGGGTCTTCTTCCTTGATATTATGGTGGTCCGCAAACAAATGATATCGGTGCATGCCGCCACCTACTGTTTTGGCTGTATTTCAGTCCAAATATTGAACTAAATAAAAATAAACAAAAACAAAACTCAATGTACTCATTATTCCGATTCAACTGCCAACGCCCATCCCTACAGGCTCTGGTGGGGCCTGAGAAGGAAGAGCATCTTCGGACAGTATTCTTTGCAATGTTTCGGCAGTGAATTCCTGTAAAACCCAAAAACCTTTCAGCCGCAGATACTATAATGTCACGTTTCTTTGACTTTTTGTTTGTTTGTGCAGTACAATTAATTATACGCGCGACAACCACCATAAAAATCACCTTCTTCACAATCAGTTTCCCTCAACTGTTGAACAACACTGAATCTCCACAGTCTGCAGAGCATTCACAGCCATATCTTCAGCTCCCCTCGCTCCTTCAGCTATTTCACGTGCCTCCGTGTAGGAGACCTGCTGTACAGCCCTGACCCTTGCCACTTCATACTCCTTTACCCTAACCGGGAACTCCGGTGAATTGGGATCGTGGTTGCCATCACAATTACAACATCGTACACCCTCAGATCCTTCAACAACATTCCTTCTGCGCACACTTACATTTTACATTTTAGTCATTTAGCAGACGCTCTTATCCAGAGCGACTTACAGTTAGTGAGTGCATACATGTTTTCATACTGGCCCCCCGTGGGGAAACACTTGTCCAAACCTTTTGCAATTCCGGCAAAACAACGGCTTGGACATAAAAGCTCTCACCGCATATCTAACGTATCCCATCTTCACATGTGAAGGGAGATAGTCTTCGTCAAACATCAATAATACTGACAGGCTTTCTTATCCCCCCCCCCCCAAACAGTTCAGCCGGCGCGCTCAAACTACTCCTGGTACGCTCCCCGTAAACCACGAGGCCTCCACATCCAACGCAACACCTTTTAACTGTGCTCTGCTGCAAAAATCTAAACTCTCCACTTCATAAGTCAATAGTTTGTCGATCCTTAATGCCTTTTCCTTGTGCTCTTTCCACACACAAGAAATCAAAACAAAACCACTATTGGTCACTCTGACCGACTCCACCTTTCCCAATGCATCCCTTACCATCCTTTGATACTTCAAACAGATCCCCATAAAAGCATAATTGTTAGTGAACCTTACTCCAACCAGAAACCTATACTATAACAACTTTAACCCTTTTCCTTTATCACTGTCGTCCACTCGTCAGCCAAACTGCAAGGATCCACAATCTCCACCACTGGGCCAGAATCATCCTTTACATCCTCAGAGCGAGGCCTGAACTCTGCAGTCCTCACTGAGGGTACTTCATCCACGCTCTCTGCAGTCCTCACTGAGGGTACTTCATCCACGCTCCCTGCAGTCCTCACTGAGGGTACTTCATCCACGCTCCCTGCAGTCCTCACTGAGGGTACTTCATCCACGCTCCCTGCAGTCCTCACTGAGGGTACTTCATCCACGCTCCCTGCAGTCCTCACTGAGGGTACTTCATCCACGCTCCCTGCAGTCCTCACTGAGGGTACTTCATCCACGCTCCCGTCAGGTTCCATCTCTGAGCTACTAGAGCACGTATCCCTCTTTTTAACACTTGTCGCCAACCTTCCTCACCACCCCGCTTCCCTCTACACTCAACTCATTCTCGGCTGTCGTCACTACACCTGCCACCGCAATTGATTCACCCTCACTCTTGTCATGTTCAATTTCCTTCTCTAGCTCTTCCAGAAGTTCTGCGCAATCCTCCATTCCATATTCACTCAGGGCATATTTAACTTTTCTTCAAATAAAATGTTATTTGTCACATACATGTGTTTAGCAGATGTTATAGCGGGTGTAGCGAAATGCTTGTGCTTCTAGCTCCGACAGTGCAGTAATATCTAACAAGTAATATCTAACAATTTCACAACATATACCCAATACACACAAAACTAGTAAGGAATGGAATTTAAGAAAATATACATATATGGACAAGCAATGACAGAGCGGCATGGACTAAGATACAGTAGAATATTATAGAATAGAATGCAGTATATACATATGAGATGAGTAGTGCAAGATATGTAAACATTATTAGAGTGACTAGTGTTCCAGTGATGTCAACAGGCAGCAGCAGCCTCTAATGTTTCCGTTTCCCTTGTCCGCCATCTTCTCCTTCACCAGACGGTTTGTCCAATCCCCCACTCCATACTGTAACGACCCGGTACTGTGTTCTGTGTTCGTGGGTGTGTTATCGTTCTCATGGGTGCTAGCAGGGGTTAAATATGCCAGGACAGATGGAAAGGTTGCAGGGGTATGATGGGTAATCTCGTGGGGTTTTGAAATGCATAAATAGGGGTTACTGTCTCCTCTCTTCTATTCGGGACCCTGATCTGCCCCTTAACTTTACACTGTGTATTTGTGTACGTTCAGAATTTAGTGGCGTGGGCTGTGGCCTGAACAATAGCCCAGTTTAGGAATAAACCTGTGTTCTGCCCTGCACACCTGGTGTCCGTCTCTTTTTCCTTTACGACACAGCCCGGTCATTACAATATATTCCAGTTTCTCCCTTTTTCCCTTTTCCTGCAAAGCAACACTATTGTCTCTTTATGTCAGACTTTTGTCACATCCCCCTGCTCACTTCTTCTTCAGACCAGTAGTATCTCAAACTCTTCCTACAGCCAATCTCAGTTTGAGATTGAGACCCCGCCTTTTCCTTTCTTTAATATTTTTTTGGAATATTCGATGAGGGTTGTTGACATCAACCACCTGTATTCAAGCCTCATACCACGAATTGCCATCTGGAGACAACTCCGATATAACGGTGATGTCACGTGTCCTATTTATATCAGTACAGTCATAACAACCTAAGCATTACGTAACTTATATTCAATTAAATAAACCACAATAAGCAATACATTTTTTGTTGTTGACCAAATTCGACCGCCTTACAAAAACTCCTTGCTTGGTGGGCGAAAAAAAAAAAAAAAACGCCACCTGCTGGGAGACAGATTTTCCGCCGAGTTGCTACGTGAGTTGAGCATCTCTCTTCACCTCTTCCTCTCGGTTTCAACGTGATCAACGACGTCAGACGCTTCCTTTGATCACGTGGGAGATCCCGCTAATCTTGCCGTGGTTCCGGTGCTTTCTTCGATTCCAAATTGCTTTCAAACACCGACCTCTCCCTAACTTGGCACCGTACTTAACAATGTAGATAAGTATGTTTTCATGTAGCGTCGCCTCACCTGAATGGTAGTTCAGCATCTAGAGTCGGGGACCAGAACACTCACAGGCGGCAGGGAATGGGGTTGAATCCAGGCGGAGGCATGTTATTTAGAAAATATTTGTGGCGCCACACTTTCTGCACATTGTTATTCAAACAATTCGGGTCTTTTTTGTACAGTATAAGCTTCTATCCTTCTATGCCAAATATTCACCGTTTTTGACAGCAAAAAAAAAAAAAAAAAAGGTTTCACAGCAAGAAAGAGAAGCATAATGGAAGGTGCCAACCTGTAACTAACTATTAATAGGCTAAGACTCGCGACTAACCACTGCCCAACGGAGGTTTGATATGTTGCGGAATAAACTAATATATGAACATCAACTGCTGCTTTTCAATGCTGACCAGCAGATGTCACCAATGTGCATTGTATTAAAAGCTCCAGGTAATTAACCGTTTTTCAGCTCAATTTGGTGAAAGCCCCAAATGCTTCAGAAAGCATCGGTTTCCCATCACTAAACCCAACAGATTATTTCCACGTTCGTCTATCTCAGATTGACAGATTGGTATGATCACGGGCCTGAGTCTCCTCAGCTGCACGCTGCCCACATGGTTCTGTTAAGAATTTGCATAAAGGGAAAGGTGACAGGTCAACAAATTAATCAATCAATTGAAGATCAATATATATATATATATATATATATATTTTATGGTCCGAAAACGCTATAAATAGATAACACACTGTGTATCATAATATTGAAATAAAAAATGTGTCCTTCACATATAGCTAGAGGACTTCTAGATAAGTATCCATTTGTCAGGCATTGTCTAATGCTGCATTCACAACATCTCGTAATTTCATAAAATACCAGCATATGACTGGAAAAATCCACTTGAATGCCCCTCCAACTGGTAATTACTAGTGGGACCTTCATCTGTCATCCTTGTGGTCCGAGTTTCAGGTTTTGACTAAAATGGTATACAGCTACAAATGGAAGTTACTTTTTCGTAGCAGGTTAGGAGAACTCTGCAGCAGGTTAGGAGCATTAACGTAGCAAGTTAGAAGAATTAGGTTAAGGTTAGGAAAAGGGTTAGCTAAAATGCTCTCCTAACCCGCTATGAAAAATCACTTGTCTGTAGCTGTACTCCGTCTAGTCACAACTGTTTCCCACTTGCACCTCTCTGACGTCATTTGTCAGCAAAAATGACAGCAACGCTGTTATTATGTGCTATCGGAAACTCTAAACGTCAAGAGTTAAAATGAACGCAAGTTATTTGCGTAGCATCCTATTGGTTAATTCTAATACTTTCCAAGTGGGAAACTCGGGATCGTCTTTCTACAACGAGATAGCAAGTCGAAACTTTGTTGATACAAAATTGATTCTGGTCATCTTCCTTTTGATTTAGAAAGTGAAAGCAGCTCTTGATATACTTTTTATGGGCAAAAAAGTGCAAAACAATCACAAGCCTTTAATGACCTCCATGTTTAATGGTATTTCCCAGTTCAAAACGTGAATGCACCCAACTCGTGAATGCACCCAACTGGTATTTACGACTTCACAACGGGTAATTACCATCTTCCCACTTGGTTATGAATGCAGCATCTCACTGGTCATCCCCAAAGCCAACACCTCCTTTGGCCGCCATTCCTTCCAGTTCTCTGCTGCCAATGACTGGAACAAATTGCAAAAATCTCTGAAGCTGGAGACACTTATCTCCCTCACTAACTTTAAGCATCAGTTGTCAGAGCACCTTACCGATCACTGCACCTGTACACAGCCCATCTGAAATTAGCCCGCCCAACTACCTCATCCCTATATTGTTATTTATTTTGCTCATTTGTACCCCAGTATCTCTATTTGCACATCATCTCTTGCACATCTATCATTCCAGTGTTAATACTAATTGTAATTATTTTGCACTATAGCCTATTTTATTGCCTTACCTCCATAACTTGCTAAATTTGCACACTGTATATTATATGTATTTCTGTTGTATTTTTGACTTTGTTTTGTTTTACCCCATATGTAACTCTGTGTTGTTGTTTTTATCGCACTGCTTTGCTTTATCTTGGCCAGGTCGCAGTTGTAAATGAGAACTTGTTCTCAACTGGTTTACCTGGTTAAATAAAGGTGAAATAAAAATAAAATAAAAATAAGTACTGTGTTTTGCTAGCTAGTGGCGCTTTCAAGACAACTCGGAAACTCAGAACCTCAGAGTAAAAATGTGTGTACGTTTTTTGCGTACTATTGGTTGATTCTATTGGTTGATTCTGATACTTTCCAAGTGGGTCATCCAGAATGTTTGAGTTTCCGAGTTCCGATTTGTCTTGAACGCAGAACAGGGCCATCTAGGATTGGTCCGTGCTATCTGGGATCCTTGGGACGTCCTTACCCTTACCCTAGCCCTAACCCTAAACCCTAGCCCTAACCTTACCCCTACCCTTACCTAACCATTTTACATTTCAACTTCAATGGGGGGTAGGGACCTCCCAAGTATCCCAGATAGCACTGCCAATCTAGGATTAGGGGCAGGGCAATTTGTGTTGGAGGGGGAATGTCTTTACCTCTGCTAGGTAATCAGCAATTAAATAGAGTATTTCAGTGTCCCCTCTTGTCAGTGGCAGCTGTACCAGATCAAAGTGGGTTCAGGAAAGGCAGGGGAACGATGGATCCTGTACTGTGCCTAGAGTCAGTCCTACGGAAGGCACAGGCATATAAGGAGCTGGTGGTAGCCGTTTCCTTCGATGTAGAGAAGGATTATGATTTTATATGGAAGGAAGGCCTACTTATCAAGCTGGATATCATGGGGGTTGGAGGAAGGGTTTTTAACTGAATAAAGGATTTAATTTTGGGGTCGATCAATACAAGTGAAGGTTGGGAGCTCTATGTCAGAAAGCTATGTGGTAGATAATGGTACCCCCCAGGGAAGTGTCATTAGTCCTTTGTTGTTCTCCATTATGATTGGCGATGTATTCTCCAAGGTGAGATCTGATATTGGGAGGTCATTGTTTGCAGATGATGGGGCACTGGGAGGAAGAGAGGGATAAATATTACCCATACAGCCAGGAGAGTTCAATAACCAATCAGAGAAGTTGAGCAGTGTTTCCTCAGGTGGGGCTTCAAGTTTTCAGTTGAGAAAACACAGACTGTGTTTTGTTCTAGAAGGAAGGTTGGGGAGGAAATATACTTGAAGTTGTATGGAAGGAATCTGGAGAGGGTGGGAGGGTTTGGAAGGTATCTGGAGAGGGTGGGAGGGTTTGGAAGGAATCTGGAGAGGGTGGGAGGGTTTGGAAGGAATCTGGAGGGGGGGGTTTGACAGTCGAATGACATGGGGGCGGAGCATATTAACAGAGTAGTTGTCAAAGGAAAGAAAATACTGAATGTGATGCGTTGCCTGTCAAGAATGGAGTGGGGGGGCAGATAGAATGGCGTTGAACATGATATATACAGGTACAGCTTTTAGTGTTCCTGAGTTTAAGGTGTCAGTGACAAAATAAGCAAGGGATAATGTATCTGTTTACGGAGTTGTTTGGCCGTACTATTGGCTGCAGAGTGGGTGGAGGAGGTGTGGCCAGACAGGGTGGTCATCTGCTCTGACTCCTGGGCAGCACTGATGAGTTTACATTCATGGGTGTCTCAGAGCAGACAGGATGTATTGTATGAGGTTTTGCAGTGCTTGTATAGGGTGAGACAGATGGGGGTATTTGCAGTGCTTCATTTGTAAATCATGTGGTGCCTGGGGAGGTCTGAGGTACCGGAACGAATGAGAAAAAATAATAATTGCATTCATATCATCACATTTGCGTAGCGGCCTAGAGCAGTTGAGTAGAGGCACTTACAGAAGTTGCACACATGGGTAACATATTTTAGTAGTCTAGGGTCCGGGAAAAATGTGGCCTTTTATAAACGCATTTCATGCCATTTTACACAACTGGAGACTTTGGCAGAATCTTTTTTAATACGGCACAAATGATCGTAATGACAGGCTACTTGGACACTGACAAACTGAGACAAACTGAGATCAATAAAAACGACCTCGTCTTGAATCCATCAGTAGCCTAGGCCCAGGTGTGTGGAGACACAATATGAGGCGGAAATTATAGTCCTAAAAATGCTTTCCAGTTTCACTGACTCACTCCTTGGTGATGGCAGGTGGCGCTCGTGCCAAAACCCTCTCTCTCTCTTGTTTTACTTTGTAAAACAATCAGTGGCGGCTGGCCGATAGAGGGCGCTAGGGCGCCGCCCCCTTAAATAAAATTATTTTAAAAAATAAAATAAAAAATAAATAAAAATAATAATAATAATAATAATAAAAATATCAGTATGTCAATATTTGTGTGTTTGAAATATGGAATGCACACAGTAATATGTGTAAGATATGATAGAAAATCATATTCGCAACCTTTCCTCTGCCTGTCAAACGCCTCGTCAGCTCTGGGCGATACAGAAAGTGCCCCGAGGAGGCGGGTCTACGTAGCAGTTAAGCCAATTGCTAATTTAAGATATGAATGTATGACATAAAATGTAGCCAATCAGCGATCTTAAATCGAATCCAAGGAGGGCGATTATTTTATCGCCCCAAGCTCGCCCCTGATAAAATAAGGACCGGGCTCCAGTGGCGCCATTTTTACTAGACGACAATGGCGAGCGCAAACGTTACTCCTCCAAGACCCAACCCTAACTCGGTGAAATCTCTCCTCCAAGATCCGTTTGAGAGGAGAACTTTGTCAGAGAAAGTTCGGGTGAAAGAGCTGGGCCCAGATCAACCTGACCTCTCAATCAGACAGCAGGCTAGCGAGAAAGGGAAGCAGTATATGCGCGGCTTCTCCCGTAGCTGGTACACCAGGAAGGCTTGGCTAGCTGGGTGCACTGATGCTAATGCTTTATTTTGCTTTCCGTGCTTGCTTTTTAAAACGACGGGGTCAGATTCAGCATGGACAGGTACCGGAGTGAGGGATATGAAGCACCTGTCAGAGAAGGTAAAGAAACATGAGAACACCAGGGCACACATGGACAACTCTGTAAAGCTAGCTGTATTAGGAAGGGTGAACATTGCTACGCAGCTGGATGACGGCCACAGGATTGCGGTGAGGAAACACAATGAGGAGGTGGATAAAAACATGCACATTCTATCCAAAATTATCGATTGTGTGAAGTTCTGTGGGGCTTTTGAGTTGGCCTTGCATGGGCACGAGGAGACTGACTCCTCGGACAACCCCGGCATTTTCCGGGGCTTAGTGGATTTTGTTGCCTCCCTCGACAGTGTGCTGGAGGAGCACCTGAAGACAGCTACCGTTTTTAAGGGCACGTCAAAGACGATACAGAACGAGCTGTTGGACTGTATGCTGTCAGTGCTTAAGGATTACATCCTGGAGGAAGTAAAGAGTGCTGATTTTATCGCCATTCAAGCTGACGAGACGACTGACGTTTCCACCCACTGCCAGTTGGTGCTTGTGATACGCTACATCGATGCTAAAAGTAACGTCCAAGAGCGTTTTTTCGAGTTCATTTTGATCGAGAACGCAACCGCCGACACCATCGCTACAGCGCTGCTGGAGAGGCTCAGCACCATACTCTCACATGGACAAAAGGCCAAACTTATTGCCCAGGCTTACGACGGAGCAAGTGTGATGAGGGGAGCCACCGGCGGAGTGCAGCGTAAAATAGTGGATGTGTACGAAAATGCGCACTACGTCCACTGCTATGCACATCAGCTGAACCTCATCATGCAGCAGGCTACTTCACGCATCCCCAGGATCGGCACTTTCTTTTCCGACCTTGCAGGATTTTCTGCTTTCTTCTCCAGGTCTCCCAAGCGAACCACCGTGCTTGACGAAGTGGTTGCGCATAGACTCCCCAGAGCCTCTACAACACGGTGGAACTTCCACAGTCGCGCTGTAAACACTGTGTACGAGTACAGGGATGACCTCCTAACGTGTTTCCAGACCATCAGAGACTCTGGGAACTTTGATGCCCCGACTGTCAGAGAGGCGGGGGGCTTTGTGAGGATGCTCGAAGACGAGGCTTTCTGTTTTTTCCTGGCACTGTTCCACAAGATCATGCCAAATGTGGACATGCTTTTCAGCCAGCTGCAGAAGAGGAACATCGACCCTGTCTTCATTAAAGCACTTGTCCAGAGGTTCACAGACAGAATGCTAACAATCAGGTAAATAACTATATTTACTATTGGCTGATAAAGATGTTGTTAGAAAGATGAATAGTTCACTTACAACAGTTTAAAAGCCTAAATGTGTCTGGTCATCAAAGTGAGTGATTATCATAGAGCCGTCACAATTATATTTGTTTTAGTATTTTAAAAGGAAAGAGAAGACACAATCAGACGTTGATAATAATGCAGGAAAGTACTACACAGTTTGTAATAATTATTCAGGTGTCCACCAGGTCAATTTCTAGAAGAGGCCTAGTTGTTATTGAAGATTAACTTTATTGCTAAGTGCACAGCAGAACAAAATGATGTTGCATCCCTCTCACAAATGTAATAGAAAAAAGCTTTAAAACGTAATAACATCAGTTAATTATGTACATCACAGGTTAAAAGCAGTTACTAGACATAGTTTGTGTGTATATACACACTATCTGTCTGTCTGTCTATATATATATATATATATATATATATATATATATATAAAAGTCACTGGTTGTGTGTTGAGGGGGAATTACAGTGAGTTAAGAAGTCTGATTGCAAGTTATCAAATTAAACTTTATTTTTTGGACCCAGGGCCTCAATTCCCTCTTTGTGTGGGGACAGCGCATCTGACGAGCAGCAACAGCCCATCAAGCGACGGAGGATGCTGGGACCAGGAGAACAACAGAGGTTGGCTATAGAGGTAAGTTGTGATGTAATTGTCAGTGTTTCCCCCTAGAACTTTTTTCAGGCCTGGTAGTATGTAGCCAAAACCCTGAACAATCAGCACCTTGGTAATCATATACTTGAGTTGGACATAGGCATGTGTCAGTCAGGATCACTTGCATCAAAATAGCTTAATTGCAAATTAAAGCTGATGATGTATCTTTTACAGGTATGTGATACCATCCTGAGTCATGCCAAAGAGAGGTTCTCCTTCACCCAGCACCTCATCAGCGCAACACTTTTGCACGGAGAGTTGTTCCCACAACACAGTGTGAAGTTCCCCGATACAGCGCTTGAAACAACCGTGGAGGCGTACCCCATGTTGAACAAGGCCAAGCTCAAAACCGAACTGTCCCTCATCTATGAGAACAGTGAGTTCAAGGCTTGTAGTGGTGCAGTGCCCCTGTACCAGTTCTTCATGGAGAACAACCTTCAGAGCACTTTCACAGAGACTGCCAGCCTCCTCAAGATCCTCATCACCACACCCATGACAACTGCTGAGTCAGAAAGGTGCTTCTCTACACTGAAAAGGATCAAGACCTTCCTGAGAAACAGCATGACACAGGATCGCCTGAACGCTCTGGCCATGCTCTCCATGGAGAAGAAACTTGTCAGGGACATTCCTGACTTTAATCAAAGGGTCATTGAGAGGTTTGCCACTCAGAAGGACAGACGGGCAAAATTCCTGTACATATAAGATGACAGACACACACACACAGAGCAGCTCTGGCCGCATGTTTCTTTGTATATAGTTGACCTTAGCATAAAAAATCCAGTTATATATGGTACTCTAGAAAGTCTTAATAGTGTCTTTGCTAATATTACTGTATATATGTTGTTTTGTATCAATTAATTGTTGCAGTTCTGGAGCACATTAACAATTAGTCACATTTAGTATGATCATAAAATACTGTATGCTATTCTTCCAGTCAAAGGTTTGAGTTCATCCACTTGATATCCATTTCTATATTATACATCCTTTTATACAGTGTAAGATTTCCTATAAACTTTATAATAATTTCATGTTATTGTCCACTTTCCACTCTGTTCTGACAGCATGCCTGTTGCGTTGCCTGTTTACTACCAATGGTGAAAAGTTCACTTTAAATGCAAATGAAAGGCTTGGGTTTGTGTAATATGTTTTTGTGTAAGAATGCCTCAACTTTTTAATATTGGCATTAAATAATTACTGAATGTTTCACTGAGCACTGCTGTCCTGCAGTTTGTGTTAAAATATATCGCGATGGTTACAGGAAAAAAAAAGTATGGCACAGCCCCACCGAGAATATTTTTCACCAGCCGCCACTGAAAACAATATTTTGGAAGTCTACAGCAGACAGATTAGAGTCTTCTCTTTTTAACTGGAGCCATTTGCTTTCCAACGTGTGTTTTCCCCCTATTATATTAGACATATTGTGAAAGGCCTGTTGTCTGCATGCTGTTTGTTTTCTGACAGATTTGCCGCGCGTTACCGACGGTAGACTATGACTGGTTATTAAGCTACATCCACAGCTAGGCTATTCAAATAAAATAAAAGCTATTGATCCTCTGTGGCTAAATTATAGGCCTTGTCGTGGTCTAGTAGGCTATTGTTAATTATTTAAATTATTTCTGAAAAAACAGCAGTAATTGTATAACTTTGGCAAATGTATTTTAATTTACCAGGGGTGCTGCAGCTTCTCCGGAAGCCTTCGCGCGGCTATGATTCTATAAGGACATAGATGATGAAGCGCAACGCTGGAGAGGAGAGCTGCAGGCTCATGTCTGTCAGAGCAGAGAGAGGAGAGTTGCAGGCTCATGTCTATCAGAGCAGAGAGAGGAGAGTTGCAGGCTCATGTCTATCAGAGCAGAGAGGGGGAAGAGAGATCATAGAACGTGAATCTAGTTGTGTGAGAGATACAGACGTGCTTCTCACACAGCGACGGCCACGCGTTGGTCTCAAAGATAGCTTACAATATTGCACAAACCATAAACCCGGGTTGGCCCAACACGAATCAACCCTTAGAATATCAGGTCCGGGCTTAAAATCGACTTTTACACATAACGTTTTTTTTTTGGTGGGGGGGGGGG
The DNA here is from genome assembly GCF_964263955.1 of Coregonus lavaretus. Classification (NCBI taxonomy): domain Eukaryota; kingdom Metazoa; phylum Chordata; class Actinopteri; order Salmoniformes; family Salmonidae; genus Coregonus; species Coregonus lavaretus. The sequence continues at coordinate 100,304 of NW_028166765.1, forward strand.
TAATTAAGAGGTAACTCGATAATTAACTCAATAATTAACTCGATAATTAACTCAAATGAACTTTGTCTCTTTGTTTGTAACATATTTTATTGGAATGTTTATATATATTTTTTATGCCATGATAGGTACCGGATCTGGTCAAATATGTTCCGGAAGGAAACAGTCCAAACGGAGAGGTGCCAGATCCTGTTACGGCAGGATCCCGGCTCTAATTAAGCGCTGGGTGAAGTTCCTCGGTATTTGTGAAGTTCCTCTGGGTGCCAGCTCATGTTGGAGTAGAGGGGAATGAGGAGGTGGATGTTATCGCCAAGCAAGCTCTGGAACATCCTAATTAGGGTTTAATATTTTCCCGGTATTTTACAAATGTTCCATCCCGAGAATAAATCACTTTTCTCCCGGGTAACCCGGTATTTCCCGCCAAAATCGGAAGCGTTATTAAAAAGCATATAAATGTCTGGATTTGATTAGAGCTTTGATCAGCATGAAAATTCTAACCTGATGCTACCTGAGCCTGATGAGCCATATATTAAATGTATTTTATGAGCCCTAAATTAACGATATTTAATGAGCCCAAAAAAGCCCAAATGATTCTGCCATTATCCAATACATAAACTCAGCAAAAAAAGAAATGTCCTCTCACTGTCAACTGTGTTTATTTTCAGCAAACTTAACGTGTGTAAATATTTGTATGAACATAACAAGATTCAACAACTGAGACATATAAACTGAACAAGTTCCACAGACATGTGACTAACAGAAATGGAATAATGTGTCCCTGAACAAAGGGGGGGTCAAAATCTAAAGTAACAGTCAGTATCTGGTGTGGCCACCAGCTGCATTAAGTACTGCAGTGCATCTCCTCCTCATGGACTGCACCAGATTTGCCAGTTCTTGCTGTGAAATGTAACCCCACTCTTCCACCAAGGCACCTGCAAGTTCCCGGACATTTCTGGGGGGAATGGCCCTAGCCCTCACCCTCCGATCCAACAGGTCCCAGACGTGTTCAATGGGATTGAGATCCGGCCTCTTCGCTGGCCATGGCAGAACACTGACATTCCTGTCTTGCAGGAAATCACGCACAGAACGAGCAGTATGGCTGGTGGCATTGTCATGCTGGAGGGTCATGTCAGGATGAGCCTGCAGGAAGGGTACCACATGAGGGAGGAGGATGTCTTCCCTGTAACACACAGCGTTGAGATTGCCTGCAATGACAACAAGCTCAGTCCGATGATGCTGTGACACACCGCCCCAGACCATGACGGACCCTCCACCTCCAAATCGATCCCGCTCCAGAGTACAGGCCTCGGTGTAACGCTCATTCCTTCGACGATAAACGCGAATCCGACTATCACCCCTGGTGGGACAAAACCGCGACTCGTCAGTGAAGAGCACTTTTTGCCAGTCCTGTCTGGTCCAGCGACGGTGGGTTTGTGCCCATAGGCGATGTTGTTGCCGGTGATGTCTGGTGAGGACCTGCCTTACAACAGGCCTACAAGCCCTCAGTCCAGCCTCTCTCAGCCTATTGCGGACAGTCTGAGCACTGATGGAGGGATTGTGCATTCCTGGTGTAACTCAGGCAGTTGTTGTTGCCATCCTGTACCTGTCCCGCAGGTGTGATGTTTGGATGTACCAATCCTGTGCAGGTGTTGTTACACATGGTCTGCCACTGCGAGGACGATCAGCTGTCCGTCCTGTCTCCCTGTAGGGCTGTCTTAGGCGTCTCACAGTACGGACATTGCAATTTATTGCCCTGGCCACATCTGCAATCCTCATGCCTCCTTGCAGCATGCCTAAGGCATGTTCACGCAGAAGAGCAGGGACCCTGGGCATCTTTCTTTTGGTTTTTTTCAGAGTCAGTAGAAAGGCCTCTTTAGTGTCCTAAGTTTTCATAACTGTGACATTAATTGTCTACCGTCTGTAAGCTGTTTGTGTCTTAACTACCGTTCCACAGGTGCATGTTCATTAATTGTTTATGGTTCATTGAAGAAGCATTGGAAACAGTGTTTAAACCCTTTACAATGAAAATCTGTGAAGTTATTTGGATTTTTACAAATTATCTTTGAAAGACAGGGTCCTGAAAAGGGACATTTCTTTGTTTGCTGAGTTTATATGATATAGGCACATTATGCACGACAGAAAATAATAAAAGTCCATAGATGTAGCTAGCTATATAAAGCCCATAGATGTAGCTAGCTATATAAAGCCCATAGATGTAGCTAGCTATATAAAAGCCCATAGATGTAGCTAGCTATATAAAGCCCATAGATGTAGCTAGCTATATAAAGTCCATAGATGTAGCTAGCTATATAAAGCCCATAGATGTAGCTAGCTATATAAAGCCCATAGATGTAGCTAGCTATATAAAGCCCATAGATGTAGCTAGCTATATAAAGCCCATAGATGTAGCAATCTATATAAAGCCCATAGATGTAGCAAGCTATATAAAGCCCATAGATGTAGCTAGCTATATAAAGCCCATAGATGTAGCTAGCTATATAAAGCCCATAGATGTAGCTAGCTATATAAAAACCCACAGATGTAGCTAGCTATATAAAGCCCATAGATGTAGTCAGCTATATAAAGCCCATAGATGTAGCTAGCTATATAAAGCCCATAGATGTAGCTAGCTATATAAAGTCCATAGATGTAGCTAGCTATATAAAGCCCATAGATGTAGCTAGCTATATAAAGCCCATAGATGTAGCTAGCTATATAAAGCCCATAGATGTAGCTAGCTATATAAAGCCCATAGATGTAGCTAGCTATATAAAAGCCCATAGATGTAGCTAGCTATATAAAGCCCATAGATGTAGCTAGCTATATAAAAGCCCATAGATGTAGCTAGCTATATAAAGCCCATAGATGTAGCTAGCTATATAAAGCCCATAGATGTAGCTAGATATATAAAAACCCACAGATGTAGCTAGCTATATAAAGCCCATAGATGTAGCTAGCTATATAAAAGCCCATAGATGTAGCTAGCTATATAAAGCCCATAGATGTAGCTAGCTATATAAAGCCCATAGATGTAGCTAGATATATAAAAACCCACAGATGTAGCTAGCTATGTGCTCTCTTGGGTAAATAAATGAAACTAGCTCCAGTAGGCTAATCTTTTTGAGTGTGAACTGTATTACTGTACTGTATTGTATTATACTGTATTATATGGACTGGAATTACGCACCTCGTTCAAACCATGATAAAGCAGAGAGAACATGGGATTCTGGTGCAACACATGTTGCCTACAAAGTTACAAGTATAGGCTAGCGAATTAGATTTTAATTTTGAAAAATCATAGGGCCTATTTGTATAATTAGTAGTATTGCACTACTACTGCATTCGGAAAGTATTCAGACCTTTTCCACATTTTGTTACATTACAGCCTTATTCTAAAATTTATTAAATTATTCCCGCCCCCCCCCCCCCCCCCCCCCCCCTCCTCATCAATCTACACACAATACCCCATAATGACAAAGCAAAAACATGTTTTTAGAAAATATTCCAAGTTTATACAAATAAAAAAACAGAAATATTACATTTACATAAGTATTCAGACCCTTTACTCAGTACTTTGTTGAAGCACCTTTGGCAGCGATTACAGCCTCTTCTTGGGTATGACGCTACAAGCTTGGCACACCTGTTTTTGGAGAGTTTCTCCCATTCTTCTCCGCAGATCCTCTCAAGCTCTGTCAGGTTGGATGGGGAGTGTCGCTGCACAGCTATTTTCAGGTCTCTCCAGAGATGTTCCATCAGGTTCAAGTCCGGGCTCTGGCTGGGCCACCCAAGAACATTCAGAAACTTGTCCTGCAGCCACTCCTGCGTTGTCTTGGCTGTGTGCTTAGGGTCGTTGTCCTGTTGGAAGGCGAACCTTCACCCTGGTCTGAGGTCCTGAGCGCTCTGGAGCAGGTTTTCATCAAGGATCTCGCTGTACTTTGCTCCGTTCATCTTTCCCTCAATCCTGACTAGTCTCCCAGTCCCTGCCACTGAAAACATCCTCACAGCATGATGCTGCCACCACCATGCTTCACCATGGGGATGGTGCCAGGTTTCCTCCAGACGTGACGCTGGGCATTCAGGCCAAAGAGTTCAATCTTGGTTTCATCAGACCAGAGAATCTTGTTTCTTATGGTCTGAGAGTCCTTTAGGTGCCTTTTGGCAAACTCCAAGCGGGCTGTCATGTGTCTTTTACTGAGGAGTGACTTCCGTCTGGTCACTCTACCATAAAGGCTTGATTGGTGGAGTGCTGCAGAGGTGGTTGTCCTTCTGGAAGGTTCTCCCATCTCCACAGAGGAACTCAGGAGCTCTGTCAGAGTGACCATCAGGTTCTTGGTCACTTCCCTGACCAAGGCCCTTCTCCCCCGATTGCTCAGTTTGGCCGGGCTGCCAGCTCTAGGAAGAGTCTTGGTGGTTCCAAACTTCTTCCATTTAAGAATGATGGAGGCCACTGTGTTCTTGAGGACCTTCAATGCTGCAGAAATATTTTGGTACCCTTCCCCAGATCTGTGCCTCGACAAAATCCTGTCTCAGAGCTCTACGGACAATTCCTTCAACCTCATGGCTTGGTTTTTGCTCTGACATGCACTGTCAACTGTGGGACCTTATATAGACAGGTGTGTGCCTTTCCAAATCATGTCCAATCAATTGAATCTACCACAGGTGGACTCCAATCAAGTTGTAGAAACATCTCAAGGATGATCAATGAAAACAGGATGCACCTGAGCTCAATGTCGAGTCTCATAGCAAAAGGTCTGAATACTGTAAATAAGGTGTTTCAGATTTAGTTGTTTTATACATTTGCAAAAAAATCTAAAATCCTGTTTTCGCTTTGTCATTATGGGGTATTGGGTCATTATGGGGTATTGGGTCATTATGGGGTATTGGGTCATTATGGGGTATTTGTGTAAATTGATGAGGACATTTTTTTTATTAATCCATTTTAGAATAAGGCTGTAATGTAACAAAGTGGAAAAAGTCAAGGGGTCTGAATATCTCTTCTTTATCTCTCTATTGTTGCTTCATTCTCACTTTCAACAGTTAAATGAAATAAGTTTTGTTGTCCCGATCTTCATCATTCTAATGACATCCTTGAATAATACAGGACTAGAATTAGATGCAGAAGGCTTTCACTTCTATTCACAAAGGTTGAATGGTTGGTTATGGGTCTGAATAAATAACTGCTATAGCATACTGCCATTGCGCGTTCGCTCTTCTTTCAAACTACCCCTGAGTTCTATTGGCTGCTGTGTTTAACATTCAGCAAAAAAGAGCTTGCGTCCCTCTTCCAATAGTCCATTGGTCTGTTGCAATATTTGGTACAGAAACCTTTGTTTGCAATTACAGAGATCATACGTTTCCTGTAGGTCTTGACCAGGTTTGCACACACTGCAGCAGGGATTTTGGCCCACTCCTCCATACAGACCTTCTCCAGATCCTTCAGGTTTCGGGGCTGTCGCTGGGCAATACGGACTTTCAGCTCCCTCCAAAGATTTTCTATTGGGTTCAGGTCTGGAGACTGGCTAGGCCACTCCAGGACCTTGAGATGCTTCTTACGGAGCCACTCCTTAGTTGCCCTGGCTGTGTGTTTCGGGTCGTTGTCATGCTGGAAGACCCAGCCACGACCCATCTTCAATGCTCTTACTGAGGGAAGGAGGTTGTTGGCCAAGATCTCGTGATACATGGCCCCATCCATCCTCCCCTCAATACGGTGCAGTCGTCCTGTCCCCTTTGCAGAAAAGCATCCCCAAAGAATGATGTTTCCACCTCCATGCTTCACGGTTGGGATGGTGTTCTTGGGGTTGTACTCATCCGTCTTCTTCCTCCAAACACGGCGAGTGGAGTTTAGACCAAAAAGCTCTATTTTTGTCTCATCAGACCACATGACCTTCTCCCATTCCTCCTCTGGATCATCCAGATGGTCATTGGCAAACTTCAGATGGGCCTGGACATGCGCTGGCTTGAGCAGGGGGACCTTGCGTGCGCTGCAGGATTTTAATCCATGACCGCGTAGTGTGTTACTAATGGTTTTCTTTGAGACTGTGGTCCCAGCTCTCTTCAGGTCATTGACCAGGTCCTGCCGTGTAGTTCTGGGCTGATCCCTCACCTTCCTCATGATATTTGATGCCCCACGAGGTGAGATCTTGCATGGAGCCCCAGACCGAGGCTGATTGACCGTCATCTTGAACTTCTTCCATTTTCTAATAATTGCGCCAACAGTTGTTGCCTTCTCACCAAGCTGCTTGCCTATTGTCCTGTAGCCCATCCCAGCCTTGTGCAGGTCTACACTTTTATCCCTGATGTCCTTAACACGGCTCTCTGGTCTTGGCCATTGTGGAGAGGTTGGAGTCTGTTTGATTGAGTGTGTGGACAGGTGTCTTTTATACAGGTAACGAGTTCAAACAGGTGCAGTTAATACAGGTAATGAGTGGAGAACAGGAGGGCTTCTTAAAGAAAAACTAACAGGTCTGTGAGAGCCGGAATTCTTACTGGTTGGTAGGTGATCAAATACTTATGTCATGCAATAAAATGCAAATTAATTACTTAAAAATCATACAATGTGATTTTTTGGATTTTTGTTTTAGATTCCGTCTCTCACAGTTGAAGTGTACCTATGATAAAAATTACAGACCTCTACATGCTTTGTAAGTAGGAAAACCTGCAAGATCGGCAGTGTATCAAATACTTGTTCTCCCCACTGTATATGCAAGCATAACCAGTGGCGATTTTAGCATGTAAATCTTGGTGGGGCAAACACATATTTTTTAGTTTTTTTAGATGCATGTCAGCAAAGCCACTACACAACACAACACTAAACAATACATGAATTGCTCTATAACGGTGACAAACGGTGCCCACAAACTGTTAGGGCCTCCATAAAGCTGTCCCAACAGCAGAAGCTTTCTTTTCAGCACCATGGAGTGAATCCTTACCACAGCTACACCTGGCTATCTGCGGAGCATTGTCTGGCAGCGAAACAGTTCATTCAGCCTCATTTACTGCCTTTAAAAAAAACATAGCTGATATGGCTGACTTGCTTAAACAAATGTGGTTTCTACTGACAATTGAGATGTACAAACTATGGCATAAGGGGACGACGAGCGGATAAGAGGCAATCCGTAATTTCCATTAAGACATTAATGAGCGAGCTGGGACGGACGTAGTCAATATAACTATTTGTTCAGAACTTTTGAAATGTACAGCGACAGAATTCAGAACATGGGCCGTTCTTACAGTGTTCTCCCTGTACACCAAGTCAGAACCGTAGGATAAATAAAGGGGGCATATAAGCAGACAATGAAATCTCTTACAATATTCGATGATTGCATTTCTCTAAAACAGGCTATAGGCTACATGTGCACCACCAAGTCAGAACAATTGGCAACGTTATGAGGGGGAAAAGGACCAAATTATTAGGGTGAGACACATGGGCTACTAACAGCTTACTACACAACATACACTTAGTTTTACTTTCTTAGCTTCAGGATACATATCTCCCTGGCATATTACATCATTTATGCCGCAGCATACAATACATTTTTGGACTCACCTTGTTGTGCTGTTCTCACTTGAACAGGAAGGTGGCGCAGCAGTCCTTCTTGTGGGAAACGTTTGTCATCAAACTTTGTCATCAAAGTCTGGCATTCTCTGGATTTATGGTGCTTTCAAGACAACTGGGAACTCAGAAAAAAACAAGGTTGAATCATGACGTCAGTGATCTTCAGGTTGGAGCTCTAGAAACAGGCCTGAGTTCCAGACTTGGAATTCCGAGTTGGATGACCGTTTTCTTCCGTGTTCCCAGTTGCCTTGAACTCACTGAAGTCTGAGATTTCCCAGTTGCGAGTTTCCAGTTGTTTTGAACGCGGCAGAAGTCATGCTGGATTGACAGCATGGCCAATGTATTCAACCTTTTCTGGCCCATGGTGTGTTGCGTGTTAATGTTTATCCTTTTAAGCTTGGAAAAGAGACCACTCCTCCTTACAGAACTCGGCCAATTGAGTGAGGGGGTGTCTGGCTCATGAACCGCCCGCTTCAGGTCCTGCCACATTGTCATTATATCATATCTATATAGAGAGAGAGAGATTTTTTTAGCTAAACAGCTGGGGCTCAAAACAGGCTCTGCCCCACCTGCCCTGAATGACGGGTCGCCACTGTGCATAACCCATCATGAATTAGCTCAATATAAGGCTAATACTGCATTGAATGTATGGAAGAGGACGGCTAGGAGATCTATATACAGGGCTATATATTACCTGGAAGAGGTGGGCTAGGACAACTATATATATAGGGCTATATATCAATCTAGAACAGGACTATCTATTTTGGATGCAATTTGAATGGAGTTGATGGAGACAGAGAAAGACTGAGAGAGAGTGCTCGCGCGTGCACTGATTTAAAGCAACGATATTCAAGCGATAGGCTGTTTTAAAACTCTGCAGCTGCAATAAAACAAAAAACTAATCTTTACAATTATAAAACAAGGTGACCCCCGAAAGCCAGATGGAGAGGGGTAAATTAGATGGAAAGCCAGATGGAGAGGGGTAAATTAGATGGAAAGCCAGATGGAGAGGGGTAAATTAGATGGAAAGCCAGATGGAGAGGGGTAAATTAGATGGAAAGCCAGATGGAGAGGGGTAAATTAGATGGAAAGCCAGATGGAGAGGGGTAAATTAGATGGAAAGCCAGATGGAGAGGGGTAAATTAGATGGAAAGCCAGATGGAGAGGGGTAAATTAGATGGAAAGCCAGATGGAGAGGGGTAAATTAGATGGAAAGCCAGATGGAGAGGGGTAAATTAGACACTCATTCGGTCTTTATATTACTGCAGCATAGACTACGCTGCAGACAATGTAGACCTACCTGTCACACGAAACAAAGTTACCATGGTGAGATGATAGGTCTACATGCATTGTTACCATGGTGAGATGATAGGTCTACATGCATTGTTACCATGATGAGATGATAGGTCTACATGCATTGTTACCATGGTGAGATGATAGGTCTACATGCATTGTTACCATGGTGAGATGATAGGTCTACATGCATTGTTACCATGGTGAGATGATAGGTCTACATGCATTGTTACCATGATGAGATGATAGGTCTACATGCATTGTTACCATGGTGAGATGATAGGTCTACATGCATTGTTACCATGGTGAGATGATAGGTCTACATGCATTGTTACCATGGTGAGATGATAGGTCTACATGCATTGTTACCATGGTGAGATGATAGGTCTACATGCATTGTTACCATGGTGAGATGATAGGTCTACATGCATTGTTACCATGGTGAGATGATAGGTCTACATGCATTGTGAACTGCACTCCATACTGAGATGGGTCTGTCCCCACTCTGAACGTTGATTCATTGTCAGACTGGTGTAGGTGGATGATAGGAATCAGGCGCAGGAAACCAGGAGGACGTCAACAGAACTTTACTAAGTCCAAACACAAGTATAAGTCGCCAACCCAACCGGGTGGCGCGAACAATTACGCACGAAATACACAGTGCGAAAAAACAAGGAAAAGCGCACACAGTGCGAGCTCTCGTAATTACAACACAACGAGAGAACAAACTCGAAGAGGCAGGCTGACAAAAACAATCACGCATAACACCTGACCCAAACAAACAAACTAAATAAGGGGAACAATCAAGACACAAATAAGGGACAGGTGTTATGAACAGACAAAACCAAAAGAACAAGAAACATCGAACGGTGGCAGCTAGTACTCCGGAGACGACGACCGCCGAAGTCCGCCCGAACAAGGAAGAGGAGCAGCCTCGGCCGAAACCGTGACAGTACCCCCCCCTTGACGCGCGGCTCCAGCCGTGCGCCGACCCGGAGCTCGAGGACGACCCGGACGACGCGGAGCAGGGCGCGCAGGATGACCCCGATGGAAATCGGTCAGTAGGGACTGGTCTAACACGTCCCTCCTTGGCACCCAGCACCGCTCCTCCGGACCGTACCCCTCCCACTCCACGAGATATTGAAGACCCCCCATCCGGCGTCTAGAATCCAGGATGGACCTCACGGTGTACGCCGGAGCCCCCTCGATGTCCAACGGGGGCGGAGGAGTCTCCTCAATCTCAAAGTCCTGGAGTGGACCAGCTACCACCGGCCTGAGGAGAGACACATGGAACGAGGGGTTAATATTTTTGTAGTCAACAGGTAGTTCTAACCTATAACTCACCTCGTTCAATCTCCTCAGGACTTTAAACGGCCCCACAAACCGCCGACCCAGCTTCCGGCAGGGCAGGCGGAGGGGCAGGTTTCTGGTTGAGAGCCAGACTCGATCTCCAGGTGCGTACACTGGCCCCTCACTGCGGTGTAGGTCGGCGCTCGTCTTCTGTCGACGTATGGCACGCTGCAGATGGACGTGTGCAGCGTCCCACGTCTCCTCCGAGCGCCTTACCCACTCATCCACAGCGGGGGCCTCGATCTGGCTCTCATGCCATGGTGCCAGCACCGGCTGGTACCCCAACACACACTGAAACGGGGTTAGTTGGGTGGAGGAGTGGCGAAGAGAGTTCTGTGCCATCTCGGCCCAGGGCACATATCTCGCCCACTCCTCCGGCCGGCCCTGACAGTATGACCTCAGAAACCTACCCACATCCTGGTTGACACGTTCAACCTGCCCATTACTCTCCGGGTGGTAACCCGAGGTAAGGCTTACCGACACCCCCAACCGTTCCATAAATGCCCTCCACACTCTAGAGGTGAACTGGGGGCCTCGGTCAGACACTATATCCTCGGGTACCCCGTAATGCCGGAAGACATGGGTGAACAGAGCCTCAGCGGTCTGTAGGGCAGTGGGTAGACCCGGCATGGGAAGGAGACGACAGGCCTTCGAGAACCTATCCACAACGACCAGGATGGTAGTATTCCCCTGTGAGGGGGGAAGGTCGGTAACAAAATCCACCGAGAGGTGGGACCAGGGTCGTTGTGGAATAGGCAGGGGTTGTAACTTACCCCTGGGCAAATGTCTGGGCGCCTTACACTGGGCACACACCGAACAGGAGGAGACATAAATCCTCACATCCCTAGCTAACGTTGGCCACCAGTACTTCGTGCTAAGGCAGTGCACTGTCCGGCCGATACCCGGATGGCCAGAGGAGGGGGACGTATGAGCCCAACAAATGAGGCGATCGCGTATCTCGAGCGGAACGTACGTCCGACCCACAGGACACTGAGGAGGACTCGGGTCGGTGCGTAACGCCCGCTCGATCTCACCATCAACCTCCCACACCACCGGAGCAACCAGACAAGACTCCGGTAGTATGGGCGTGGACTCAACTGACCTCTCCTCTGCGTCATACCGCCGGGACAGAGCATCTGCCTTCCCGTTCTGGGACCCCGGGATGTATGTGATCTTAAACACAAACCGGGCCAGGAACATAGTCCAACGAGCCTGGCGAGGATTCAGTCTCCTAGCTGCCCGGATGTACTCCAGGTTACGATGGTCAGTTTGAATGAGGAAAGGGTGTTGAGCCCCCTCGAGCCAATGCCGCCACACCTTTAGGGCCTGTACCACGGCTAACAGCTCCCTGTCTCCTACGTCATAATTCCGCTCCGCCGGACTGAGCTTCTTAGAATAGAACGCACAGGGACGGAGTTTAGGTGGAGTACCAGAACGCTGGGAAAGAACGGCCCCTATCCCGGCCTCTGACGCGTCCACCTCTACTTGGAACGGTAAAGAGGGATCCGGATGCGCCAACACCGGCGCCGAGGTAAACAGGTCCTTCAGTCTCCCAAATGCCCTGTCCGCCTCAGCTGACCACCGCAAGCGCACCGGACCCCCCTTTAACAGAGACGTTATGGGAGCTGCCACCTGTCCAAAACCCCGGATAAACCTCCGGTAGTAATTCGCAAAACCCAAGAACCGTTGCACCTCCTTCACAGTGGTTGGGGTCTGCCAATTACGCACAGCTGACACCCGGTCTACCTCCATCTTCACCCCTGACGCAGATAACTGGTAACCCAGAAAGGAGACCGACTTCTGAAAAAACAGACATTTCTCTGCCTTGACATATAGGTCATGCTCCAACAGCCTCCGCAATACTCGGCGCACCAGGGCTACATGCTCAGCACGGGTAGGACTATACACCAGAATGTCGTCGATGTACACAACCACTCCCTGTCCCTGCATGTCCCGGAAAATCTCATCAACGAAGGATTGGAAGACTGAGGGAGCATTCATCAACCCATATGGCATGACTAGATACTCGTAGTGCCCGGAAGTCGTGCTAAACGCTGTCTTCCATTCATCGCCCTTTCGGATGCGCACCAAGTTATATGCGCTCCTAAGATCCAATTTTGTAAAGAACTGCGCACCGTGCAGTGACTCCGTCATAGTCGCAATCAGAGGAAGTGGATAGCTGTACTTCACTGTGATCTGATTGAGACCGCGGTAATCAATACACGGCCGCAGACCTCCATCCTTCTTCTTCACAAAAAAGAAACTTGAGGAAACGGGTGAAACGGAGGGCCGTATGTATCCCTGTCTAAGAGACTCAGAGATGTATGTCTCCATAGATTTCTTCTCCTCTTGAGACAAGGGATACACATGGCTCCGCGGGAGAGCTGCGCCTGACTGGAGATCTATCGCACAATCCCCCCGTCTATGAGGCGGCAGCTGCGCAGCCCTAGTCTTACTGAACGCCAATGCCAAATCCTCATACTCGGGAGGAATCTGCAGTGCTGGCATTAGATTCGGACTCTCCACCGAGGTCGCCCCTATGGAAACACCCAGACACCGCCCCTCACATTGAGCAGACCACCCTTTAAGAGCTTTCTCTCGCCACCCAATAATAGGGTCATGAGTCATCAACCAGGGAAGACCCAGCACCACCGGATACGCAGGAGAGTCAATCAGATAAAGCTGAATTCTCTCCTCATGACCCTCCTGCGCCATCATCTGAAGTGGTGCTGTGACCTCCCTAATCAACCCAGACCCTAACGGACGGCTATCTAGGGCATGGACGGGGAAAGGCTTATCCACTGGAAGAAGGGGAATCCCTAACTCTAAACAGAACTGGCGATCTATAAAATTCCCAGCTGCGCCTGAATCTACCAGCGCCTTATGCTGGGAACGAGGTGCAACCTGTGGGAAACAAACAGGCAAGGTTAGGTGCACGACAGAAAGCTCTGGGTAAGCAGGGCGCCTACTCACCTGGGGGGACCCCCCAATGCTAGACCTGCCATCTCCTCCCCTGGAGGACCCGCCCCAGCACCTAGCCGCAGTGTGCCCTCCACGACCACAGTTGGTGCAAGGGCCGGGTCCCCGTGGGCTCCTCCTCCTCCTTTCCCTAGCGCCAGCACCCCCGAGCTCCATAGGACTCGGCTCGGAGGCGCTGGAGAGTGGAATGGACGAACCCCCCCCTCCGGGACGCCCACGGGTGGCGAGCAGGGTATCCAGCCGGATGGCCATGTCGACCAGTTGGTCGAAAGTTAACGACGTGTCCCTGCACGCCAACTCTCGCTGGACGTCCTCTCGGAGGCTGCAGCGGAAATGGTCAATATGGGCCCGCTCATTCCACCCTGCATCAGCCGCTAGGGTCCGGAACTCTAAGGCAAAGTCCTGTGCGCTCCTCATCCCCTGTCGGAGGTAGAACAGACGTTCCCCCGCCGCCTTCCCTTCTGGTGGATGGTCGAATACAGCACGGAAGCGGCGGGAGAACTCCGCATAGTTCGTGGTTGCGGCGTCCATTCTCCTCCACTCGGCGTTGGCCCACTCCAACGCCTTGCCGGTGAGACAGGAGATGAGGGCTGAGACGCTCTCGTGTCCCGAGGGCGCCGGGTGTACGGTGGCGAGGTAGAGCTCCACCTGCAGCAGGAACCCTTGACACCCGGCGGTGGAGCCGTCGTACGCCCTCGGGAGCGAGAGCCGAATCCCACTGGGTTCCGGAGATGAAACCGGAGGGCTGACCGCTGGAGCTGGGTCGGTGGTTGGAGGTGTGGGCACCCCGCTGGTCTCCCATCGGTGTAGAGTGTTCATCACCCTCTCCAGGGCGTGACAGACCTGGTTCATTCGGTCCTCCTGACCACGAAGACGTTCGTCCATATCGGCGGTCGGCGCGGTCGCTCCTGCTGATTCCATTGAGATGCGTGATTCTGTCAGACTGGTGTAGGTGGATGATAGGAATCAGGCGCAGGAAACCAGGAGGACGTCAACAGAACTTTACTAAGTCCAAACACAAGTATAAGTCGCCAACCCAACCGGGTGGCGCGAACAATTACGCACGAAATACACAGTGCGAAAAAACAAGGAAAAGCGCACACAGTGCGAGCTCTCGTAATTACAACACAACGAGAGAACAAACTCGAAGAGGCAGGCTGACAAAAACAATCACGCATAACACCTGACCCAAACAAACAAACTAAATAAGGGGAACAATCAAGACACAAATAAGGGACAGGTGTTATGAACAGACAAAACCAAAAGAACAAGAAACATCGAACGGTGGCAGCTAGTACTCCGGAGACGACGACCGCCGAAGTCCGCCCGAACAAGGAAGAGGAGCAGCCTCGGCCGAAACCGTGACATTCATCATGCAGAGGCCGTAGAGAAGGCAGATTTAGACATCACATATAATTTAACAGTTCCATTTCACGCCATGCTGTTCTTATAAATAATTTATTAAAATTTAACGGTTTCTTGCAGTTATTTATCCCGGGAAAAGGGAGTGGTTTTGGGCGGTAAATCCCGGTAAATCTCAGTAAATGGGTTCCCGCCATTCAACCCTAATCCTAATGTTGAGATGGAACTGTCGATGAGTAAAGCAGAAGCCAAGGGGTTGATAAGAACAGTGGTTAAAAACAAATAGCAAGAGTTGTGGAACAGGCAGGGAAAGGGAAGACGCCTGGATAAAACCAAGGAAAAGGTGGAGACGGGGAGGTCATCAGGCCGAGAGAGAAGGGAGGAAAGTGTAGTCATGGCTGAGACTGGGACACACAAGGCTCAATAGTAGATTGAAAGTGGTGGGAAACATCCGACTGGGAGGTGTGATCATTGTCAGGAGGAGATGGAGACAGTGGAACATGTTCTATTTCAGTGCCAGAAATATGGGAGGGAAAGGGAGAGATTGTTATTAGATTTGAGGAGTGATGGGGTTGAAGTGCCAGGATTAAGTGAACTGCTGGGGAAATCTTCAGGGGATGTAGTATTTAATTATTTATTTAGTTTCCTTAAGTAGATGAGAATATTGGGTAGGATTTAGACCTTCCCTGTCGCTGGTTCACACTCCAGTCCAGTAGGTGGCGGTAATGCACCTTAAAGTTGGTTGCCAGCCGCCATCAAACAAATCCAGAGAAGAAGTGGCAGCTGTAAGCGGCGGTCTTGTCATTAATTCGATCTGTAAGTAGTAGATCTGAGCGCATAGCTGTTGAATATTTCACAAAAATGTAATGGTTGAAAACAAAGACAGTTCTGCTGACTGCGGTGTTGTCCCTTGTTTAATGGGCACTTAAACATTCTTAACGGTCAACACACAAATTCTCTGCAAGCTTCAATTTACAGATATAATTTACAGAAAATTGTTGAATGGAAAGATGCCTCACATATCCAGAATATCATTCACCTAATTTATTTGGTAAAATAAAAATAAGGACACGATGCAGTGTTGCTATATTGCAGCACTGACACTAAAGGGAGCACTCAGACAACAAATCATAGTCCAGCCTTTGCGTCAGCTTTCAGCACTTCAACATCTTCAGTAACACATTTGACCGGTCTCTGAATTTGACCCATAATGGAAGGTCAAAATGGTGTGTAGTCAATTCAATTTGAACTGTATTACCAATACAACATATTTCCCAAGACAACAATTACAAAAACACATATAATCGACCACTAACTCTAAATGCAGACTTCATAAATTATTGTACATGTTTAGCTACACCGTAGGCTAATTGTTTATAGTCTCGTTCTCATAGCGGAGAATTAGCAAGCACAATTACCCTCTAAGGATTGGGCCCCCTGTAGCTCAGTTGGTAGAGCGTGGCGCTTGCAACGCCAGAGCTGTGGGTTTGATTCCCACGGGGGGGCCAGTATGAAAATGTATGCACTCGTTAACTGTAAGTCGCTCTGTATAAGAGCGTCTGCTAAATGACTTAAATGTAAATAAGAGGATATGAGTGAGTAATACATGTTGACTTTGAAATAATGGAACATTCTCTGGGGGCAAAGAGGGGACTGCGGTTTCCACTAGTCACCACAGCCACAAAATCTAAATTGGCTATATCGTAAAAAAAATCATAAACTAAAATTAGCTTTTTGGTCATAATTTAAGGTTAGCAATGTGGTTGAGGTTGGGTTTAAAATCACATTTTAAGAAGCGAAATTGATGAAATGGGCAGGGTTTATGACTTTGTGGCTATGGTAACTAGTAGGTAGGTAGCCAGGACTGGGGTGGACCCGTCTGGGTTGGGTGCTATGACGTACACACTCACCCTCTCGCGAGACTTGAGATTCTCATTGGATTTTATAAGCCGGTTGCATATCCTCGTCCTTTCGTTCGTCCTCAGTGCAGGATAACGAAACATCGTCTTGCAAAAGTAGCGCTATTAGCGTTATATTTACACTCTAACAGCGCTGAGCTCTTTCCAAGCCAAGCTATCTTTTAACTTATCTATTCGTGAGAGGGTGACCCGAAGCACACGGAGCGAGGTAAGCAAACGAGATCGCCATTCGTCCTTAATTTATCAGGTTTGGTTATCTAGCGAGCCCAGTATGCCAGTACTGGGACTAACATTGTATGGCTACCCAGAAGCTTTGCTCCGGCCAAATGTTAACGTTATGCTACGCCCACGGATGTTAGTTTCTTAACCGCAATGAAGTATTTAGTGAACTACTGTATAGAGCAGCGGAAGAATTCAGTTCAGTCGTCAGGCGAGGGCTAACCGGGGCTAATGACTAGCTGGTCAGTGCTATCTGGGATCCTTCGGTGCGGTCCCAAGGATCCCGATTAGCACGGACCATGCTTAACTCGCTAGTTAACTTAGCTAACATGTGTCATTAGGGAAGATATGACATTGGTCATGTAAGCGTAGTTACTAAAACGTCGATATATTGAACGTTGTTGTCTTGAATTGATTTATGACTAACGGTATTTTCAGCTCTTGTGACTTAATTTGGCCTGTCAGATTAAACAGTAATGTAACTAGTTTGTAAAAGACCTTTTAAATGTAAAATGTTTTTTTTGCCTTGATTAAAAATCCCGTATGGACTGGAAGTAGCCAGGACAAACTCATTTTCACGATTTCACTATCATTAAAGTCAATAAATCAATCAGCACGTTTTGGGGCTCATTCGGTAGTTTTTACATGATTTTAAAGCTGCAATATGTAACTTTTTAGGCGGCCAGACCAAATTCACATAGAGATGTGAGTTATAGATATAACATTCTCATTTAAAGTCGGTAAGTATGTTCTATGAGCGCTAATTCTATGCTTTTCGTTAAATTTCGTTTTTGCCTCTTACGTTTTCTACACCAGCTGAAAAGACAATATTTTTGTTTATGGAAAATATATTTCACAGCCGTTTACATTCTGATGCATTGCTTGTTTTGTCACAAACTGAAATTAGGTGAACTATTACAACTTTAGCAACCAGGTGCATATTGCGCCTTTAAGTAGAATCATGTTGAACATTTTTCTTAGTACCATTTTATATTCCTAAAACATAAGTTGAAAATGATACTGTTGGTGCTTCCTGTTGTCCTGTGTTTAAAAATAATAATAATTATAGCAGGGTATCAAAGCGTCGGTTTTAAATGTCAATTCATAATCAATATGTTAATTACTCCCTATACACAATGTCATACTTGTGTTCAGATTACTTGTATTTTGCAAAATTAGTACCTTAAAATAGGGATCATCAACTAGATGTGTGTGTGTGTATATATATATATATATCACTTTTTTGTGTGTATATATGTGGACACCCCTTCAAATTAGTGGATTCGGCTATTTCAGCCACACCTGTTGTTGACAGGTGTATAAAATCGAGCACACAGCCATGCAATCTCCATAGACAAACATTGGCAGTAGAATGGCCTTACTGAAGAGCTCAGTGACTTTCAACGTGGCACCGTCATAGGATGCCACCAAGTCAGTTCGTCAAATTTCTGCCCTGCTAGAGCTGCCCCGGGCAACTGTAAGTGCTGTTATTGTGAAGTGGAAACGTCTATGAGCAACAACGACTCAGCCGCGACGTGGTCAGCCACACAAGCTCACAGAACAGGACCGCCGTGGCACGTAAAAATCGTCTGTCCTCGGTTGCAACACTCGCTACCCAAGTTCCAAAATGCCTCTGGAAGCAACGTCAGTACAAGAACTGTTCGTCGGGAGCTTCATGAAACTTAGTTCCCATGAAGGGAAATCTTAACGCTACAGCATACAATGACTTTCTAGACGATTCTGTGCTTCCTACTTTGGCAGCAGTTTGGGGAAGGCCCTTTCCTGTTTCAGCATGACAATGCCCCCGTGCGCCGAGCGAGGTCCATACAGAAATGATTTGTCGATCTTTCCATTTGAGTCTGAAAAGGACAGCTTTGTTCTAAGTCCTGTGACGGACAGGCGTGTGTAAATAAAATCAACAGTACCAAATCAAAGATATTAATCTGTTTTTTTAAAGCAATCGATTTAGTGTAATCCTGATGACTAACTTTTGATATTGACAATCTGAGGTACAAATTGTGTAATTTCACTTTATTGTGTGGGGTGAAAAATGGGAGCTTGTCTAAGGTAGTAACTAAAACTGTCCACATTACATTTAGGGAAATGTGGCGCAGTGGTCTAAGGCACTGCATCGCAGTGCTAGCTGTGCCACTAGAGATCCTGGTTCGAATCCAGACTCTGTCGTAGCCGGCCGCGACCCGGGAGACCCATGGGGCGGCGTAGCCATCCGTGACCCGGGAGACCCATGGGGCGGCGTAGCCGGCCGTGACCCGGGAGACCCATGGGGCGGCGTAGCCGGCCGCGACCCGGAAGACCCATGGGGCGGCGTAGCCGGCCGCGACCCGGGAGACCCATGGGGCGGCGTAGCCGGCCGCGACCCGGGAGACCCCGTGGGGCGGCGCACAATTGGCCCAGCTAGTACTGCGAAATTAGCGCATTCTAAAATGTAATATGGCAAAAATTATTCAGCATGTCAATTTTGGATGATGGCATATGTTGGTCATTCCCAAACTATTGCAACAATTACATCTTTCTTACTAATTTAACCAGTTAGTTTTAAAATGATCTCAAACACAATTTAATTGGAGGATGCAGACTGGAGCTTCGTTAGTGTCTGTGAGCTGCCTGAACGCGTACCGTCCCTACCGGAAGAATAAGGTCCTAGACGAGTCATGCTTTTTGGAGGTTTATTTCTGCTTTCTTCCAACCATGTCACTGGCAACAGTGTTTCCAAGAATGTGGGGCTTGTTCCTGGAATGAGGGAGGCTGTCTAGAAAAAAAACTTGTTCTCCATTCAGTAGCCAGGCACGTAGCAGGGCAAAACGTTTTGAAACGGGTGCTTCCTGAACCCATTCTCCCCCCCCCCTCCTTCTCAACACCTTGTACCTGCTGAATACGACCTTTCAGAAGGGGAGTAGTCTTGGCTACATTTGGTGCTGTGGACCAGTATGACCCAACTAATATGGACTCCGGTCTGTTAGCTTTGGTGCATTTACCGACTTCACACTGCTGGTAGAATATGCACTGATTTAGTCATTGTGATTGTGTTAGTTGTTGTAGTAAAGGCTGTGAGAAGCAATGTATTTATCATGCAAGAGCAAAATGGCATCCTGATGTTTATATTTTTGTGTCATTAGTTTTACTAAAGGATCAGTCCTATTCCACTGACAGTACTGTACTGGCATAACTAGGCCCCATGTGCTTTAGATAAGTAAAGGAATGCATAGCCGTCCGCAACGCATTACAATGTTCAACTTCTCACAAAGAGTATGGTATGACTTTTATTGATCCCAACATGATGAGATATATATATATATATATATATATATATAAAATGATTTCCCATCAATAAATTACAAGTACAATACGTGTGTCAAAGACATGATAAAGCACCGTGGCACTCATAAAAGGTCCGATTCGAAGGAAATGTAAAGCCCCACCGATGTCTTTATTTGGGTCTGACACCGATATCTGCTGATGGACTGTTTTACAGCGGGGAAATGAGTTTCCACACTGAATTCTCATAAATTGCCATCCAAAAGAGTAACTGTCCGATAACTATGCTTCAAATGTTGATGTTTGAGAATGTCTGCAAGTGTTCAGCATGAGATGAGCTTATTTTCATCCTATTTGAGTATCGGTGGAGTTATTGGCCGATACGATGTATAGCGTTTTTAAAAGGCTAATATCCTCCGACAACATGGGTGAATGGATATAACGGCAACATGGGTGGATGGATATAACGGCAACATGGGTGGATGGATATAACGGCAACATGGGTGGATGGATGTAACATGGGTGGATGGATGTAACGGCAACATGGGTGGATGGATATAACGGCAACATGGGTGGATGGATGTAACATGGGTGGATGGATGTAACGGCAACATGGGTGGATGGATGTAACGGCAACATGCTGTCTATCCTAATCTTCACCTTTTTGCTTTGACGATCATCGTAAGGATGGAGACTTTAATTCGCCGCTGCCCGTTCCTGTCCCGCGTGCCGCAGTCCTTCCTCCAGCAGGCCCGGAAATCCCTGGTGGTCTACGCCCAGAAATGTCCTGTGATGATGGACCTGGCCTCCAAGCCGCTGGCCCGTTCCCTCTGCTCCTCCTCTGCTAGCTTCCAGAAGGACACCGGGACTTCAGCCCAGACACCTGGTGAGTGGAGGGATATCATTTTATACTGATCACATGATCAGGAAAAACTCTTGCCCTGAGACATGGCTGGTTTTTAATTCTATGGCGTTGCAACAGTCTGTGGCATACAGCCACGTCTTAGGGGCAAGGAAAACTCTCGAATCAAATTACCAACTCCATCAAGCGTTGATTATTTGAATCAGCTGTGTAGTGCTAGGGTGGAAACCACAACGTGCTCTCAGGCGGGGGGCGGGGGGCCCAGGACAGAGTACGTTAAACCCTGTGCTAGTGTATGGTGTAGTTTTAAAGCTATGTGTGTTGCTCTTAGTCTACTAACCCGAGTATCTTCTGTCCTTTTTAAGGCGCCAATGGGGGCACCACCACCAAGCTGCCTCAGGTCCACCCCCACCCCATGCCCCCCACTGGCCAGGCCTCGGGGGCCTCCAAGTGCCCCTTCCTGGCGGCTGAGATGGGCCAGAAGAACAGCGGTGTGGTGCGCCAGGCCAGCATCCAGCTGCAGGAGGACGTGCAGGAGGTTCGCACCGTCCAGAAAGGTACACAAGGGGTTAAACCACCTGGAGTTGTATTCCTTTTTGCTACTAATACAGAGATATCGTAGGCTTTATTACAGGTTAGGGTTCAGTTAAACATCTACTTTATTATTCACAGGTAACAATAGTCTTAATAACCTGAAGGCTGTTATGATTTGACTAAAACAGATGTAAGCCATACTATATAAATACTGTACATGTTTTCCAGAATGTTCTTCCTCATCGGGGATCATCTGCCTGTTAGACTATGACATTACTGTTCAGCCCATAGCAATAGTTAAAATATGGAGTTAATTTATATATATATATATATATATATATACAAAAGTATGTGGACACCCCTTCAAATTAGTGGATTCGGCTATTTCTGTCACACGTTGCTGACAGGTGTATAAAATCGAGCACACAGCCATGCAATCTCCATAGACTATCATTGGCAGTAGAATGGCCCGTACTGAAGAGCTCAGTGACTTTCAACGTGGCACCGTCATAGGATGCCACCTTTCCAACAAGTCAGTTCGTCAAATTTCTGCCCGAGCAGGTGCAGGTGTCCATGTTGACGAGCAGGTGTCCACATACTTTTGGTCATGTAGGTTTCATCTCTGGTCCAGCCATGACCTGTCTGTGTGTCCAGATAGAAATAATACAGCATATGTCTATTATCCAGCCGTCACTAATCACCAGATGTGACCCCTCAGCCCAGGTCCTGGCCTCCTCCTCCTCGAAGTCTGGAGGTGTTGACCGGACCAATCTGATGAAGAGGCTGCTGAAGCAACGTCCAATCAGGGTGTCCCACCTACTGCAGGAGAACATGCCCAGCTGTGAGTCACATGACCAGACTGTTCAAACCAAACTTTATTGTCCCTGATTTTTTTTTTTAATTAGTGTTCCATTCAAACCAAACTTGATTGTCGCTGTAGGGAAATGATGGTAATTATGAGCCGGCTAGTTAGCGAACGTTAGCTAACAAGCTAATGTTAGCTAACAAACCACATCTTTGTCTCTAGAAAAAAATTGAGCATGTAATGTTGGTATTTAGACCAGGCTGATGAGATGTCATGCAGACTGCAGTTTTTGTGGTTATACTTTTTCATGACGACAAGTTTAATGTCGGACAACAACAATGGAATGTTAATTATTTTAATTAGTGCCAAAGCCTGTAAGGTGAAAGGTGATGTTTATACTGGGGGGTTGGCAGGACTTTTAAATACTTTACCGCAATCACGGCTAGGTCGGTTGGCGGAAATTAAAGTACAGGCTTTGTCGTCGGCAATCCTTGCAGATATAAAGAAAAGTCTGCGACAAGTTGGCTGAAGTCGTTACTTAAGGGGATGTTCCCTTGTCTTGTCTTTTTGTATTTTATTGAAACAGGACAACTAAATGTCATCTTTACCTCCTTGTCTTGTAATCATGTTTCCTTCCTCTCTCGGTCTCACTGCAGTCTCTCACTTCCACTACGATGAGTTCTTTGAGAGGAAGATTGAGGAGAAGAAGAGCGACCACACGTACCGTGTCTTTAAGACGGTAAACCGACGGGCCACCGACTTCCCCATGGGTGACGACTACACCGATTCCCTTAGCGACAGGAGAGACGTGTCCGTGTGGTGCTCCAATGACTACCTGGGCATGAGCAGACACCCACAGGTCGTCAACTCCATCACGTAAGTAACCGGTGACGAGTGGATAGTTGGATTGATTGATTGGATGGGTAAATGAAGAGCTGAACAGACAGGTGGGTTGATGGGTAAATGAAGAGCTGAACAGACAGGTGGGTTGATGGGTAAATGAAGAGCTGAACAGACAGGTGGGTTGATGGGTAAATGAAGAGCTGAACAGACAGGTGGGTTGATGGGTAAATGAAGAGCTGAACAGACAGGTGGGTTGATGGGTAAATGAAGAGCTGAACAGACAGATGGGTTGATGGGTAAATGAAGAGCTGAACAGACAGATGGGTTGATGGATGGGTGGGTAAATGAAGAGCTGAACAGACAGGTGGGTTGATGGATGGGTGGGTAAATGAAGAGCTGAACAGACAGGTGGGTTGATGGATGGGTGGGTAAATGAAGAGCTGAACAGACAGGTGGGTTGATGGATGGGTGGGTAAATGAAGAGCTGAACAGACAGGTGGGTTGATGGGTAAATGAAGAGCTGAACAGACAGGTGGGTTGATGGGTAAATGAAGAGCTGAACAGACAGATGGGTTGATGGATGGGTGGGTAAATGAAGAGCTGAACAGACAGATGGGTTGATGGGTAAATGAAGAGCTGAACAGACAGATGGGTTGATGGATGGGTGGGTAAATGAAGAGCTGAACAGACAGATGGGTTGATGGGTAAATGAAGAGCTGAACAGACAGATGGGTTGATGGATGGGTGGGTAAATGAAGAGCTGAACAGACAGGTGGGTTGATGGATGGGTGGGTAAATGAAGAGCTGAACAGACAGGTGGGTTGATGGATGGGTGGGTAAATGAAGAGCTGAACAGACAGGTGGGTTGATGGATGGGTGGGTAAATGAAGAGCTGAACAGACAGGTGGGTTGATGGGTAAATGAAGAGCTGAACAGACAGGTGGGTTGATGGGTAAATGAAGAGCTGAAAAGACAGGTGGGTTGATGGGTAAATGAAGAGCTGAACAGACAGGTGGGTTGATGGGTAAATGAAGAGCTGAAAAGACAGGTGGGTTGATGGGTAAATGAAGAGCTGAAAAGACAGGTGGGTTGTGTTTAATAAGGCACACTGTAGAAGAACACATTTGAAACCCAACATCCCCCCCCCCCCCCCCAGATAGTAGTAGGCTACCTCCAAATTTCATTCCATTTCAAAACATAAAATATTTTCTTGTTGCCTACTGAACACATCCAAAGGAAAGATCAATAGGCTTAATTGATCCCTGTGGAGAGGTGACCAAACAAACCATGTTGTTTCACTGCTCCCCCGAAGGACCAATTTATCTATCCCTTGAGCTATATGTAGATCCCCCACAAAGGCCTGTCCGGTAATGATCCAGTGAAGGTGTGGGCGTGTTAATTGGCCTGTTTACCTGGTGTTGTTTCCAGGGAGACGTTGCGTAAGCACGGCAGCGGGGCTGGAGGAACCAGGAACATCTCTGGGACCAGTAAGTTCCACGTGGAACTGGAGCAGGAACTGGCAGACCTCCACAGGAAGGACGCTGCGCTACTCTTCACTTCCTGCTTCGTAGCCAATGACTCCACCCTGTTCACCCTGGCCAAGATGATGCCTGGTAACCATGTCACATTACTCACCTGATTTGTATTTTTATTTTATTTTTAGTACCATAAACTGTACTTCCAGGTAGCAATGGGCGAGTTCTTTTTTGCATTGCTACAGATGTGCAGAGTTTGCACATTTTTTGAGTGAATCTGGTTCATGGCACTAAACGGCCTGTCTTATTCTTCTCTATAGGCTGTGAGATCTACTCTGATGCAGGGAACCACGCCTCCATGATCCAGGGCATTAGGAACAGCGGAGCCAAGAAGTTCGTCTTCCGTCACAATGACCCCAACCATTTGAGAGATCTGCTGCTGAAGTCAGACCCCTCCTCTCCAAAGATCGTGGCCTTCGAGACGGTCCACTCCATGGATGGTGAGTGGAGTTCTTGGAATGCATCCCAAATGCTACCCTATTCCCTGTATAGTGCACTACTTTTGACCAGGGCGGCAGGGCCCATAGGTCTCTGGTCAAAAGTAGTGCACTATACCGGGTTCCATTTGGTGTTTGTTACTTGATGTGGTAGATATTAAAGCTGAAGCTTTTTTTTTTTTTTTGGTTTTGTACGCTGAAAATACAATATGTTTGGATATGGAAAATATATTTCACAGCGGTTTAGATGGTACAATGATTCTCTACACCAGGGTTCTTCAATTCCGGTCCTGGAGGGCCGAAACACCTCTGTTTTTCATCCTCTCCTTCTAATCAGGGGCTAATTCAGACCCCGGACACCAGGTGAGTGCAATTAACTACCAGGTAGAAATAAAAAACAGAAGTGTTTCGGCCCTCCAGGACCGGAATTGAAGAACCCTGCTCTACACTGAGTGCTTGTTTTGTCACACAAACTGAAATTAGGTGAACTATTAGAATTTTTGCAACCAGGAAATGGTGGTATGATTTCTGTGTAGCTCAACTTTTTAATTATTTTAATGGGGGGGGGGGGGGAAATGCACTGACTGACTAAAACTATAATCATATTGTCCAGAGTTTGTCGACAGATAATAACTAAAGACGGTTGAAATGACTAAAATGTGCCTAGGACTAAAACTACCTCTAAAATAGCTTCCAAAATTAACACTGTCCTGTTCATATAATGCCTTTTTAGATAATGTTTATATAATGTGCTTCTATACTGTCAACCTCTATGAAACTGATTTTATGATATTAACCGTTCGTCTCTTAAAGGAGCGATGTGTTTTAAAATGCCTCCTACTGAAATGGTTATATAATACTGTTTATCTTGTCTTAAAGGAGCGGTGTGTCCTCTGGATGAGATGTGTGACGTGGCCCATGAGTTTGGAGCCATCACGTTTGTAGACGAGGTGCATGCGGTGGGGCTGTACGGAGCTAGAGGAGGAGGCATCGGCGACCGGGACGGCATCATGCACAAGATGGACATCATCTCTGGAACGCTGGGTCAGTACTCCACTAACAAGCAAAATGTCCCCAGCGAATAATGTTAAACCTTCATTCACTTGACTTTACAAATCAGGGATGTGATTCGTCCTGGAAAAATTAGGAATTCCTGCTTTATCCTCCATTCAGTTCTAATTGAAACGGCCCCATCTCCTAGACAATTTACAGATTTTCTATGTTCCAGTCACATCCCTGAAGCAGTCCTTGTTTGTCTGAAACCCTGAGACGAACCAGATGTCTGGTCGCTAACGCGGGTGGTTGAGGTTGTTGCTTAATGCTCCTTGGGACACTGGAGAAACAGGAACTAGGATCTGTTTACGACCTGTTGCTAGGAGACCGCAGTCTCTTATTACATTTCCTCTAAGCCTGGGGACTGCTGGGAGACCAATCATCACACACTGGGACAATCAGGAGAGGTGCTTTGTCTGTTTTTGTTGGAATACAAGCGAGTCAAGATGACACAACATCCTGGTGAACACCGTTCTAAAGGAGGAGAAAGTCTTTTTTTTTTACATCCAATAACACGTCATTCTCTAGTAGTCTGAGGATTTTTTTTTTTGATTTTATTTGTCCTTTTGTCCTAATTTTAGTGTTTTAATTAATTGTATTTTCTTCCAGGCAAGGCGTTTGGTTGTGTAGGAGGCTACATCGCCAGTACCGACGCCCTGGTGGACACGGTGCGTAGCTACGCTGCAGGCTTCATATTCACCACGTCTCTTCCCCCCATGCTGCTGGCCGGGGCCCGCGAGTCCATCCACATCCTTAAAGGGGAGGAGGGCCGCGCCCTCCGGAGGAAACACCAACGCAACGTCAAGCTGCTGAGACAGATGCTCATGGACTCTGGACTGCCCCTCGTCCACTGCCCCTCTCACATCATCCCTGTCAGGGTGAGAATCAGTACAATTTACGGCTCAATTTTCAATCCGTGTCGCTGAAGTTCAGCACTACAGCGTGAATTAAGTGTAAAGGTCATGTTCCTGTGTTAGCAGAGACAGCGTTCACGGTAAACGCTGCATATGTCAGCTCAATCAGAAATTACCTTTTTTAAATGTCAAGTGCGCTGAACGAATAGAATCAATCCCCTTTAATCTTCCAAAATGAATTGGAAATGTGTCTTATGTTATTCCCAATCCTCCAGACACCACACACACATACGGAGTGTACAAAACATTAAGAACACCTGCTCTTTTCAATGACGGACTGACCAGGTGAAAGCTATGATCCCTTATTGAGGTCACCTGTTAAATCCACTTCAATCAGTGTAGATGAAAGGGAGGAGACAGGTTAAAGAAAGGATTTTTAATTCTTGAGACATGGATTGTGTATGTGTGCCATTCAGAGGGTGAATGGGCAAGACAAAATATTTCAGTGCCTTTGAACGGGGTACGGTAGTAGGTGCCAGGAACACCGGTTCGTGTCAAGAACTGCAACGCTGCTGGGTTTTTCACGCTCAACAGTTTCCCGTGTGTGTATCAAGAATGGTCCACCACCCAAAGGACATCCAGCCAACTTGACACAACTGTGGGAAGCATTGGAGTCAACATGGGGCCAGCATCCCTGTGGAACGCTTTCGACACCTTGTAGAGTCCATGTCCCGAAGAGCTGAGGCTGTTCTGAGGGCAAAATGGGGTGGTGGGGAGGTACAACTCAGTATTAGGAAGGAATTTTATTATTGATCAGCATTGTTAATATTGGTATTTTATTAGGATCCCATTAGCTGTTGCCACCCTATTGATAGACATCAACATTGTCACTGTGGACATACTCAACATGGTCTTACTGGGATGGATTGATTTGAATGTGATTTTTGACGTGGCCTGCAGGTGTCCGATGCGGAGAAGAACACTGAGGTCTCTGACGTCATGATGAGCCGTTACAACATTTACGTCCAGGCCATCAACTACCCCACGGTCGCCAGGGGGGAGGAGCTTCTACGCATCGCCCCCACGCCACACCACACCCCCCAGATGATGACATACTTTGTCGGTAAGCGACATGTTTGGTCTAGCTGGCAGGAAACGGGAAACTGATCAAATGGTTTATCTCAATCGTTTTGTTGTTGTTGTAAAGCTCTTGTCGTGTTCAGTGCTTGGCACAAAACTGAAGGAAATGTTTTGAGGGGGTCAATGGTTTAACTCAGAGTTTCTCAAGATATACAACTGAAGTATACTTCTGTGGCTGGACAAATATTTGGGTGACCCAGCGAAGATCCCGGTAGTAGAAGCAGTAAGCATGTAACTTCAGGAAATATACTGAAAACGGCCAAGTACGTCCTCTAAAACAATATTTCCCCTCTTCAGAGAAGCTGGTTCAGACGTGGAAGGAGTCCGGTCTACCTCTGAAGCCCCGTTCTTCAGCAGAGTGTAACTTCTGCCAGCAGCCGCTGCACTTGGAGCTGATGACCGAGAGAGAAAAGTCTTACTTCAGAGGCCTGAGCCACCCCATCTCAGCTCACGCATGACGACACTACAGAATACACTCAACCCATTCCTCTGTCACTGGTACCTTTTATTCCCTAATATAGTGCGATACTTTTCACTAGGGCCCCATAGTGCTCTTGTCAAAAGTAGTGCACTACACCGGGAATAGGGTACCGTTTGTGACATCCATAGAATGTATATCTATATTGTATTTTATAAGTGTCATAACTTTATTTCTGGGTATTCCATGGGCACCCGATTGTCTAAATAAATAACTTGAATGTTTCTGTGTTTATTGTCACATTGACTTGGTCACAATAAGGTTGTTTGGTTTGAACTTGAAGTCCAACCCAATGAGGAGTTTATAACTAATAGCCCTATATATATATATATATATATATATATATATATATATATATATATATATATATATATATATATATATTTTAGGGCTAAAAAAAAATTTGTATATATATTTTTTTTATTTAACCATGTAAGCCAGTTGAGAACAAGTTCTCATTTACAACTGCGACCTGGGGCCTGTTGCACAAAAGTAGAATTAAGACATCCGGGATAAATGACTCAGCTGAGCTCAATGAAGCCAAAACATGTGCGTCCAGGCTTAATTGGTTGCACAAAGACCAAGCCAGGATGAGCAGACACGGATTCATTAAGCCAGGTGAAACCAATCCTGGATAGGTGCGCGCTCACGGCTCACTCAAATAGACCCCGCCACAGATCACAGATTAACTGATTTACCATGGCAACTAGAGCCGCGTACTTTTCCCCGTCGGAAGCACAAATCCTCATGGAGGCATACGAGGAGGTAAAAGATATAATTAAGAAGAAAGGCAACACCGCCACAGTGATAAAGCAAAGAGAAAAAGCGTGGCAAAGTATTGCAGACCGCCTGAATGCGTAAGTAGTGCACAATTACACACTCACCGCTCCGCTGAAACATCACAATTACAATTCAAATATTTAATTCACATCTCCAAAAATGCAGTTGTACTGTAATTATGAAACGGTTAAATTTTTAATTGAAATGCACTGCAGATATGAGTGAAATTGTGTAAAGTAACTCCATCACACTGTATAAAGCTATGATAAATTTTTTGATATTTTTACTGAAAACAAGACAAAAATACCAAGTAATTTTTTGCAGTGTGACTCCATTAAATGTGTGTGTGTGTGTGTGTGTAGATTAAACATGAACGGGCCAAAACGGACATGGCAGCAGGTCAAAATCAAATACAAGAACATTCTGCAGAATGGTATGGTCCCTGACTAATATTTAACAAAGCACAAGCATATATTGTACCCAGAAGGTGCCTGCTCACACATTGTCTGTACTGTTTTAGCAGTGAAAAAGAATACCCACAGACAAGGCACGGGTGGTGGGTCACCAAAGGCTGACCTTACCCCAGCAGAGGACATGGCCTTGGAGCTAAATAAAGGCAGGCCCGTCTTAGAGGGGATCCCTGGGGGGAAAGAGACGAGCATAGGTTCCTCCCAAGATGCCACCCGCTTCATTCAAGGTATGTCCTTCCATCTCTACATGGGATACAACCACATTCATATTGAATCAATTTGGACTGTCTGACTTTGGTTTACCTATTGCCTTGCAGTGTCTGGCAGCACTGTGTTCCTGTTAGAGCCACCAGCACAAGCACCAGACGATGCTGATCCAGTGAGTACTCCATCAAAGGCATACTGTAGGCCTGGCATGTCTTGTCTACTAGCTTCAATATGAATCCGATTAAATGTGATAGGGTGAAGGCCCCAGTGCAGCAGCAACAGCACATGATGGAGACGATGATGAGGAGGAGACCATCTCTCTGGATTCCAGAAGGCATGAGGTATCATGTTAAGACTGTGAAAGTACTATTTACTCTACAATGGTGAGGAGTCCTCATCAAAATCAAAAAATCTAATTTCTTTTACAGGACCCAGATGCTATACAGTGGGAAAACCAGCCTGGCAACATAGTGCGTATTAATAAAAGGACACCACATCCTGCCAAATTCCAGCTGCGCTAATTGTATTGTGTTCACAGAGCTCACAAGCTATCAGAAAGTTGTATGGCAACCACCTCCGGCGCCAAATAGAACTGGCAGACATAGACATTCAGTACAAGAAGAAAAAGATGGAAAATCTTGCACTGGAGTCCGAAATAAAAAAGAGGACAATTAGGAAACTGGACCTTGAAATAAAAAAACTTGAGAGGGAGGTGAGATATGCCTTCAATGTACACTGTATGCTAACTGTAACACAAATGTATTAATCATTATTTTTCTTTCCTCCCCCAGCTCCAAGAAGATGACACAGCTCAAAATAAAAATTAGGTATATTCTCGTAAAGTCAAGTGAGCCATGACATATGAGCTCTTATTGTGAGCACACAGGACGGTGGCATCTTTCTAAGGTTTTTTTTATTTTCCCAGCAATCAGTACAACCAAGTCATCGTTATAAGGCATCGCCCTCTTTTGCCCACCCCCCCAGCACCAGGTGTGGCCACTAGCCTATATGAAGGCCCAAAATTGTGTGTTCCTTTCTGCTCTGACAATGGCATGCCCATTCGTGCGAGATGTGGTGGATGAAGAAGCACTTGTGCTGAGGAGAGCCTTCAGGCGAGAAAGGGTCTTCAGGGACCGGTTGGACCCACTGGCCTTCCCTGATGACCATCTATATGAAAGATACAGGTTTTCTGCAGATGGCATCAGGTATCTATGCAGACTACTGGGTCCCAGGATTAAGCACCGCACTGCACGGAGCCATGCACTGAGTGTGGAGCAAATGGTTTGTGTGGCCTTGCGCTTTTTTGCTAGTGGAGCCTTCCTGTACTCAGTGGGGGATGCAGAACAGCTGAACAAGGCCACAATTTGCCGCACAATAAGGAGTGTGTGTCTGGCTATCAAAGCATTAGCAGATGTCTTCATCTCCTTCCCTGGCCACAGAAGACTCTGTGACATCAAAGAGGAGTTCTATAGGATTGCAGGTAAGAGGATCTACAAATTACAGGACAACTGTTAACACATAGTAGGATACTCATTACTTTGTGTGACAGGTTTCCCCAATGTCATTGGTGCAGTGGACTGCACACACATAAGGATAAAAGCCCCCTCAGGTGCCCATGAGGCCGATTTTGTGAATAGGAAATCCTTTCACAGCATTAATGTTCAGGTGAACATAACTTTTTGATATTGTCCATTGACGAACACTCTGCATTGCCAGTGATGTGCATTGATTGGTGTAATATTCCTCATCTTATGATTTCAGATGGTCTGCAATGCTGACTGTGTGATCAGCAATGTTGTGGCAAAATGGCCTGGCTCAGTCCATGACTCCAGAATCTTTCGGGCCTCTGAAATCTATCAGTGCCTATCACAAGGTAAGCCACACAACCCCTATTTATAACCATCATGGCTGTGTCAAGAATATCACTGTGTTTATGAGGTAGTAATGATGAGATTTTGTGTTGACAGGTGAATTCTCTGGTGTGTTGCTGGGAGACAGGGGGTATGGCTGCCAGCCTTTTCTCCTGACACCTTTCACAGACCCCCAGGAAGCACAGCAGGCCTACAACCATGCCCATGCCAGGACCAGGGCCAGAGTTGAAATGACCTTTGGCCTCCTGAAGGCACGCTTTCACTGCCTTCACAAATTAAGGGTCAGCCCTGTTAGGGCATGTGATATTACTGTGGCTTGTGCTGTCCTCCACAATGTGGCCTGCCTGAGGAAGGAGAGGGCCCCCAGAGTGCCACCAGCCATGGACTGGGACAATCCGGCAATCTTCCCTGATGACGACAGTGGTCGGCTGCTGAGGGACCAATATGTGTTGAATTATTTTAGTTAGTATGTGTGCTTTCAATTTTGGTTAAATATGTCCTGCGGTGGCAGAGGAATTTGGGTTTTTTTGGGTTCGTTTTTTTACGAATTTGGCCTCTTATGATGTTTGTGCGGTATACTGTGTGTAATACAAGGCTGCAGGGAGGCTACTGCATCCATTCATTTGTCTGTTCAGTTGATGTGTATGGATTTGTCCTGCATTTATTTTAGTGTGCAGACATGCAGGGTGTGTTATATACAGACCTTTGAATGTGTATGTATCATTTTGTATAATATGCTTGGATTCTGTGCTTTCCATCTTGTAGAGTCACTGTGACTTCAGTTTCGAAAGGAGCTGATGGTTTACCTGCTTTGTTTTGTCCTTATTCAATAAAGGAACATAATGTTACACATTGTGTTTTTATATTCATATGGAATGTGTATTTGTTTATATGACAGAGTACTAGGGCCACACTGAAGAAAAAGGATAAAGTCATAAATTTATGAGGCTGGTTCTTTCTGCAGAAAAGCTACATATTGTTTTTACAGTTTTGATACTTATGACAATGTGATACTTAATATTCTGGCACATCAGCATGTCTTTGTTTATGAAACCATACTGAAGTACAATTTCACGAAATGCCCCACATCTGTCATTTTAACAACTGTCCTCCTTTAAAACAACTGGTTACAATATTATGACTTGTGTTTTTTTCCCCTCTGTGGCCCTAATATTCTATCATTTTATATATAGCCTTATAGTCTATGGGAAACTGTAAATTATCTAATGATAGCAACATCATCTAAAAATCATTTTTTATCCAAAATCATTGAAATTAATGATCACAAACGTTTAAATAATGACAGTGGGTCTAGTTATATGTGATAACAATGTATAGTGAGCAGTGAAATAACTATTGGTTTCCATTTGTGGTGACTGCTGACTGACATTAGGGATGAGATTAAATAGATCCTGGAATTTAGCCTGGTCTGGAGCAGGCTAGCTCCACAGAATAAATCTCCATGGTAATTTATACCATAACATATCCTCCTGCCCCCTATCCATCTTTAGTGCAACCGGATTACGGATCAATTGAGCCAGGATCACCAAGATATCCTGGCTTAATCCCTTATCCTAGTTTTGTGCAACAGGCCCCAGGCCAAGATAAAGCAAAGCAGTGCGATTAAAAACAACAACACAGAGTTACATATGGGGTAAAACAAAGTCAAAAATACAACAGAAAAATATATATACAGTGTGTGCAAATGTAGTAAATTATGGAGGTAAGGCAATAAATAGGCCATAGTGCAAAATAATTACAATTAGTATTAACACTGGAATGATAGATGCTATCCATACTAGGGGTGGGTGTTGCTATGGTGAGCTAAGATAAGGCGGGGATTTGCCTAGCAGTGATTTATAGATGGCCTGGAGCCAGTGGGTTTGGCGACGAATATGTAGTGAGGGCCAGCCAACAAGAGCGTACAGGTCACAATGGTGGGTAGTATATGGGGCTTTGGTGACAAAACGGATGGCACTGCGATAGACTACATCCAATTTGCTGAGTAGAGTGTTGGAAGCTATTTTGTAAATGACATCGCCGAAGTCAAGGATCGGTAGGATAGTCAGTTTTACGAGGGCATGTTTGGCAGCATGAGTGAAGGAGGCTTTGTTTTGCGAAATAGGAGGCAGATTCTAGATTTAACTTTGGATTGGAGATTCTTAATGTGAGTCTGGAAGAAGAGTTTACAGTCTAACCAGACACCTAGGTATTTGTAGTTGTTCACATACTCTAGGTCAGACCCGTCGAGAGTAGTGATTCTAGTCGGGTGGGCGGGTGCAAGCAGCGTTCGATTGAAGAGCATGCATTTAGTTTTACTAGTGTTTAAGAGCAGTTGGAGGCTACGGAAGGAGTGTTGTATGGCATTGAAGCTCGTTTGGAGGTTTGTTAACACATTGTCCAATGAAGGGCCAGATGTATACAAAATGGTGTCGTCTGCGTAGAGGTGGATCTGAGAGTCACCAGCAGCAAGAGCGACATTATTGATATACACAGAGAATAGAGTCGGCCCGAGAATTGAACCCTGTGGCACCCCCATAGAGACTGCCATAGGTCCAGACAACAGGCCCTCCGATTTGACACGTTGATCTCTTATCTGAGAAGTAGTTGGTGAACCAGGCGAGGCAGTTATTTGAGAAACCAAGGCTATTTAGTCTGCCAATAAGAATGCGGTGGTTGACAGAGTCGAAAGCCTTGGCCAGGTCGATGAAGGCGGCTGCGCAGTACTGTCTTTTATCGATCGCGGTTATAATATCGTTTAGGACCTTGAGCGTGGCTGAGGCGCACCCATGACCAGCTTGGAAACCGGATTGCATAGCGGAGAAGGTGGGATTCGATGATTTGTAGGGTTCCAGATTTTTTTGGGGGACGGAGAGGCGGGGGGGGGGGCATGGGCAAGTTGCAGCAGAGGGTGCAGAGCTGGTGGCCGGGGTAGTGGTAGCCAGGTGGAAAGCATGGCCAGCCGTAGCAAAATGCTTGTTGAAATTCTCAATTATTTTAGATTTATTGGTGGTGACAGTGTTTCCTAGCCTCAGTGCAGTGGGCAGTTGGGAGGAGGTGCTCTTATTCTCCATGGATTTTACAGTGTCCCAAAACTTGTTGGAGTTAGTGATGCATCATAAACTCAGCAAAAAAAGAAACGTCCCTTTTTCAGGACCCTGTCTTTCAAAGATAATTTGTACAAATCCAAATAACTTCACAGATCTTCATTGTAAGCGGTTAAACACTGTTTCCCATGCTTGTTCAATGAACCATAAACAATTACTGAACATGCACCTGTGGAACGGTCGTTAAGACACTAACAGCTTACAGACGGTAGGCAATTAAGGTCACAGTTATGAAAACTTAGGACACTAAAGAGGCCTTTCTTCTGACTCTGAAAAACACCAAAAGAAAGATGCCCAGGGTCCCTGCTCATCTGCGTGAACGTGCCTTAGGCATCCTGCAAGGAGGCATGAGGACTGCAGATGTGGCCAGGGCAATAAATTGCAATGTCCGTACTATGAGACGCCTAAGACAGCGCTACAGGGAGACAGGACAGACAGCTGATCGTCCTCGCAGTGGCAGACCATGTGTAACAACACCTGCACAGGATCGGTACATCCGAACATCACACCTGCGGGACAGGTACAGGATGGCAACAACAACTGCCCGAGTTACACCAGGAACGCACAATCCCTCCATCAGTGCTCAGACTGTCCGCAATAGGCTGAGAGAGACTGGACTGAGGGTTTGTAGGCCTGTTTTAAAGCAGGTCCTCACCAGACATCACCGGCAACGACATCGCCTCTGGGCACAAACCCACCGTCGCTGGACCAGACAGGACTGGCAAAAAGTGCTCTTCACTGACGAGTCGCGGTTTTGTTTCACCAGGGGTGATGGTCGGATTCGCGTTTATCGTCGAAGGAATGAGCGTTACACCGAGGCCTGTACTCTGGAGAGGGATCGATTTGGAGGTGGAGGGTCCGTCATGGTCTGTGGCGGTGTGTCACAGCATCATCGGACTGAGCTTGTTGTCATTGCAGGCAATCTCAACGCTGTGCGTTACAGGGAAGACATCCTCCTCCCTCATGTGGTACCCTTCCTGCAGGCTCATCCTGACATGACTCTCCAGCATGACAATGCCACCAGCCATACTGCTCGTTCTGTACATGATTTCCTGCTAGACAGGAATGTCAGTGTTCTGCCATGACCAGCGAAGAGGCCGGATCTCAATCCCATTGAGCACGCCTGGAACCTGTTGGATCGGAGGGTGAGGGCTAGGGCCATTCCCCCCAGAAATGTCCGGGAACATGCAGGTGCCAGACGGGAGATGACAAGTGCCTGGATTAGGACCTGTGCCGCTTCCTGTGTAAGGCAGGGTCGTACTCTCAGAATGTTGTAGAGCATGAACCTACAAGATCGGGCACCGCCTTGATGTTAGCGGAGAACGGCAGGGTGTTGTCCAGGGTCACGCCAAGGCTCTTTGCACTCTGGGAGGAGGACACAACGGAGTTGTCAACCGTGATGGCGAGATCATGGAACGGGCAGTCCTTCCCCGGGAGGAAAAGCAGCACAGTTTTGCCGAGGTTCAGCTTGAGGTGGTGATCCGTCATCCACACTGACATGTCTGCCAGACATACAGAGATGCGATTCGCCACCTGGTTATCAGAAGGGGGAAAGGAGAAGATTAGTTGTGTATCGTCAACATAGCAATGATAAGAGAGGCCATGTGAGGATATGACAGAGCCAAGTGACTTGGTGTATAGCGAGAATAGGAGAGGGCCTAGAACTGAGCCCTGGGGGACACCAGTGGTGAGAGCACGTGGTGCGGAGACAGATTCTCGCCACGCCACTTGGTAGGAGCGACCTGTCAGGTAGGACGCAATCCAAGAGTGAGCCGCACCGGAGATGCCCAACTCGGAGAGGGTGGAGAGGAGGATCTGATGGTTCACAGTATCAAAGGCAGCAGACAGGTCTAGAAGGACAAGAGCAGAGGAGAGAGAGTTAGCTTTAGCAGTGCGGAGAGCCTCCGTGACACAGAGAAGAGCAGTCTCAGTTGAATGACCAGTCTTGAAACCTGACTGGTTTGGATCAAGAAGGTAATTATGAGAAAGATAGCGAGAGCCAAGAGAGTTGGCTAAAGACGGCACGCTCAAGAGTTGGAGAGAAAAGAAAGAAGGGATACTGGTCTGTAGTTGTTGACATTGGAGGGATCGAGTGTAGGTTTTTTGAGAAGGGGTGCAACGCTCGCTCTCTTGAAGACGGAAGGGACATAGCCAGCGGTCAAGGATGAGTTGATGAGCGAGGTGAGGTAAGGGAGAAGGTCTCCGGAAATGGTCTGGAGAAGAGAGGTGGGATAGGGTC
The DNA here is from genome assembly GCF_964263955.1 of Coregonus lavaretus. Taxonomy (NCBI): domain Eukaryota; kingdom Metazoa; phylum Chordata; class Actinopteri; order Salmoniformes; family Salmonidae; genus Coregonus; species Coregonus lavaretus. The sequence continues at coordinate 137,469 of NW_028166765.1, forward strand.
AAGCGTGCAGGTTGTTGGGCGGCCGGCCGTCACAAGTCGCAAGATTTCATCTGGAGAGAGAGGGGAGAAAGAAGTCAAAGCATAGGGTAGGGTAGTGTGAGCAGGACAAGAGGTGTCATTTGACTTAATAAATGAGGATCGGATGTCGTCAACCTTCTTTTCAAAATGGTTGATGAAGTCATCCACAGAGAGGGAGGAGGGAGGGGAAGGAGGAGGAGGATTCAGCAAGGAGGAGAAGGTGGCAAAGAGCTTCCTAGGGTTAGAGGTAGAGGCTTGAAATTTAAAGTGGTAGAAAGTGGCTTTAGCAGCAGAAACGGAGGAAGAGAATGTAGAGAGGAGGGAGTGGAAAGATGACAGGTCCGCAGGGAGTCTAGTTTTCTTCCATTTCCGATCGGCTGCCCGGAGCCCTGTTCTGTGAGGTCGCAATGAATCGTCAAGCCACGGAGCAGGAGGGGAGGACCGAGCCGGCCGGGAGGATAGGGGACATAGAGATTCAAAAGATTCAGAGAGGGAGGAGAGGAGGGTTGAGGAGGCAGAATCAGGAGATTGGAGGGAGAAGGATTTAGCAGAGGGAAGAGATGATAGGATGGAAGAGGAGAGAGTAGCGGGAGAGAGAGAGCGAAGGTTGCGACGGCACATTACCATCTGAGTAGGGGCAGAGTGAGTAGTGTTGGAGGAGAGCGAGAGAGAAAAGGATATGAAGTAGTGGTCGGATTCTTGGAGGGGAGTTGCAGTGAGATTAGTAGAAGAACAGCATCTAGTAAAGATGAGGTCAAGCGTATTGCCTGCCTTGTGAGTAGGGGGGGACGGTAAGAGGGTGAGGTCAAAAGAGGAGAGGAGTGGGAAGAAGGAGACAGAGAGAAATGAGTCAAATGTAGACGTAGGGAGGTTGAAATCCCCCAAAACTGTGAGGGGTGAGCCATCCTCAGGAAAGGAACTTATCAAGGCATCAAGCTCATTGATGAACTCTCCAAGGGAACCTGGAGGGCGATAAATGACAAGGATGTTAAGCTTGAATGGGCTAGTGACTGTGACAGCATGGAATTCAAATGTGGAGATAGACAGATGGGTCAGGGGGAAAAGAGAGAATGTCCACTTGGGAGAGATGAGGATTCCTGTGCCACCGCCGCGCTGACCAGATGCTCTCGGGGTATGCGAGAACACATGGTCAGACGAGGAGAGAGCAGTAGGAGTAGCAGTGTTTTCAGTGGTAATCCATGTTTCCGTCAACGCCAAGAAGTCGAGGGACTGGAGGGTGGCATAGGCTGAGATGAACTCTGCCTTGTTGGCCGCAGAATGGCAGTTCCAGAGGCTACCGGAGACCTGGAACTCCACGTGGGTTGTGCTCGCAGGGACCACCAGATTAGAGTGGCAGCAGCCACGCCGTGTGAAGCGTTTGTATGGCCTGTGTGGAGAGGAGAGAACAGGGATAGACAGACACATAGTTGACAGGCTACAGAAAAGGCTACAATAATGCAAAGGAGATCGGAATGAAATTAACTAAGCATCTGGGAAAGCAAGAGAGCGGGGCCTCCCTCACGTTTCACTGAAACACTCAAATATAACTCTCCCAACTTCCACTTTAGATTAATAGACTTTAGTTAGTGTCTGGTCTGTTAGCGATGTTACCAAACAGACTAGTTCTGTCTCTTGCCTCTAGTTAGCATCTGGTCTATTAGCGATGTTACCAACAGACTAGTTCTGTCTCTTGCCTCTAGTTAGCGTCTGGTCTTTGGTCTTTGGACCAAGGGGTTGGAACCGGTTCGGTGAACAGAACAGAAAATGAACAGAATTGGAAACAAAAGTAATCTATACTATTCCGGAACAGAACCGTTATTTTAAAAGCATGCGAACCGGTTAATAATGTTATTTTACGTCCCGGGCATTTTCTTTCCCCCAGTCCCACAATAAAACAGCCTTTTGCCCTCAGTCGCTCAAACTTATTCCAGTGTCTGCCTGTCGGCTGACAACCTTTACTAATGTTACAAGCGTGATTCAGAAATTGGGGAGAGATTTTTAATCAGAGAAATGTATTAACTTTTTAAATGCTAGTTAAGGATGCTATAGTCATCACGTTTCACATTGGATTTTTTAAACACATCTTACCTTTTTTTGTAGTTATTTTAATTCTGATGCCGCACTGCACACACAAGCTTGTTCGCTAGCTAGCTAGCTCTGGTCCAAATACATTCAAAGTTCTTTCATAGAAGACTCTCCTCTCCAGTACCAGTACCGAGTCGATGTGCAGGGGTACGAGGTAATTGATGCAGATATGTACAGTGGGGAAAAAAAGTATTTAGTCAGCTTCCAATTGTGCAAGTTCTCCCACTTAAAAAGATGAGAGAGGCCTGTAATTTTCATCATAGGTACACGTCAACTATGACAGACAAAATGAGGAAAAAAAATCCAGAAAATCACATTGTAGGATTTTTAATGAATTTAGTTGCAAATTATGGTGGAAAATAAGTATTTGGTCAATAACAAAAGTTTCTCAATACTTTGTTATATACCCTTTGTTGGCAATGACACAGGTCAAACGTTTTCTGTAAGTCTTCACAAGGTTTTCACACACTGTTGCTGGTATTTTGGCCCATTCCTCCATGCAGATCTCCTCTAGAGCAGTGATGTTTTGGGGCTGTTGCTGGGCAACACAGACTTTCAACTCCCTCCAAAGATTTTCTATGGGGTTGAGATCTGGAGACTGGCTAGGCCACTCCAGGACCTTGAAATGCTTCTTACGAAGCCACTCCTTCGTTGCCCGGGCGGTGTGTTTGGGATCATTGTCATGCTGAAAGACCCAGCCACGTTTCATCTTCAATGCCCTTGCTGATGGAAGGAGGTTTTCACTCAAAATCTCACGATACATGGCCCCATTCATTCTTTCCTTTACACGGATCAGTCGTCCTGGTCCCTTTGCAGAAAAACAGCCCCAAAGCATGATGTTTCCACCCCCATGCTTCACAGTAGGTATGGTGTTCTTTGGATGCAACTCAGCATTCTTTGTCCTCCAAACACGACGAGTTGAGTTTTTACCAAAAAGTTCTATTTTGGTTTCATCTGACCATATGACATTCTCCCAATCCTCTTCTGGATCATCCAAATGCACTCTAGCAAACTTCAGACGGGCCTGGACATGTACTGGCTTAAGCAGGGGGACACGTCTGGCACTGCAGGATTTGACTCCCTGGCGGCGTAGTGTGTTACTGATGGTAGGCTTTGTTACTTTGGTCCCAGCTCTCTGCAGGTCATTCACTAGTTCTCCCCGTGTGGTTCTGGGATTTTTGCTCACCGTTCTTGTGATCATTTTGACCCCACGGGGTGAGATCTTGCGTGGAGCCCCAGATCGAGGGAGATTATCAGTGGTCTTGTATGTCTTCCATTTCCTAATAATTGCTCCCACAGTTGATTTCTTCAAACCAAGCTGCTTACCTATTGCAGATTCAGTCTTCCCAGCCTGGTGCAGGTCTACAATTTTGTTTCTGGTGTCCTTTGACAGCTCTTTGGTCTTGGCCATAGTGGAGTTTGGAGTGTGACTGTTTGAGGTTGTGGACAGGTGTCTTTTATACTGATAACAAGTTCAAACAGGTGCCATTAATACAGGTAACGAGTGGAGGACAGAGGAGCCTCTTAAAGAAGAAGTTACAGGTCTGTGAGAGCCAGAAATCTTGCTTGTTTGTAGGTGACCAAATACTTATTTTCCACCATAATTTGCAAATAAATTCATTAAAAATCCTACAATGTGATTTTCTGGAGAAAAAAAATCTCAATTTGTCTGTCATAGTTGACGTGTACCTATGATGAAAATTACAGGCCTCTCTCATCTTTTTAAGTGGGAGAACTTGCACAATTGGTGGCTGACTAAATACTTTTTTTTCCCCACTGTACATATAGGTAGGAATACAGTGACAGATAGTAAACAGCAGCAGCAGCATATGTGATGAGTCAAAGTTAGTGCAAAAACGGTCAATGCAGATAGTCCGGGTAGCTATTTGGTTAACTATTTAGCAGTATTATGGCTTGGGGGTAGAAACTGTTCAGGTTCCTAGCAGAGAGAACCGTCTATGAATTGGGTGAGTCTTTGACCGTATTTAGGGCCTTCCACTGACACCACCTGGTATAGAGATCCTGGATGGCAGGGAACTCAGCCCCATCCGCACTACCGTCTGTAGCGCCAGCGGTGATGCAACCAGTCAAGATGATCTCAATGGTGCAGCTGTAGAACATTTTGAGGATCTGAGGGCGTTGTCCCCTCTTCACGACTGTTGGTGTGTTTGGTATTTCCTTGTCTATATTACAGAGCCTTCAGAAAGTATTCACACCCCTTGACTTTTTCCACATTTTGTTGTTGTTACAGTCTGAATTTGAGATTTTTTAATTGAGATTTTGTGTCACTGATCTACACACAATAACCCTTAATGTCAAAGTGGAATTATGTTTTTAGATTGTCTTTTTAATGAATAAAAAATGAAAAGATGAAATATCTTGAGTCAATAATTATTCAACCCCTTTGTTATGGAAAGCCTAAATAAGTTCACATGTGCTTAACAAGTCCGATAAATTCACTCACTCTGCAATAATGGAGTTTAACATGATTATTTTTATGATTATCTCATCTCTGTACCCCACAAATACAATTATCTGTAAGGTCCCTCAGTCAAGCAGTGAATTTCTAACACAGATTCAAACACAAAGACCAGGGAGGTTTTCCAATGCCTCGCAAAGAAGGGCACCTATTGGTAGATAGGGTGAAAAGAAAAGTAGACATTGAATATCCATTTGAGCATGGTGGAGTTATTAATTACACATTGGATGGTGTATCAATACACCCTGTCACTACAAAGATACAGGCCTCCTTCCTAACTCAGTTGACGGAGAGGAAGGAAACATGAGGCCAACAGGGATTTTAAAGCAGTTACAAAGTTATATGGCTGTGATAGGAGAATACTGAGGATGGATCAACAACATTGCAGTTACTCCACAATACTAACCTAAATTACAGAGTGAAAAGAAGGAGGCCTGTACAGAATAAAACATGCATCCTGCTTGCAATAAGGCACTAAAGTAAAACTGCAAAAAATATTGGCAAAGAAATCTACTTTTTGTCTTGAATACAAAGCATTATGTTTGGGACAAATCCGACACAACACATCACTGAGTACCACTTTTTTCAAGCATGGTGGTGGCTGCATCATGTTATGGGTATGCTTGTCATTGACAAGGACTAGGGAGGAAAACCTGGTCCGGTCTGCTTTCCAACAGACACTGGGAGACAAAGCCACCTTTCAGCAGGACAATAACCTACAATGCAAGGCCAAAAATACACTGGAGTTACTTACCAAGACAACATTGAATGTTCCTGAGTGGTCTAGTTACAGTTTTGACTTAAATCTACTTGGAAATGTATGTGTGTCACGATCGTCTATAAAGGGAGCAGACCAATACGCAGCGCGTTGAGTGAACATGATGACTTTAATAAAGAAAGCACGTAACTACAAAACAAAAGACGATAGTGAAGTCCAACAGTGACAAAATACTGAACCTGGAACAAAAACCCACAATGCCCACAGGAAAACAATCAGTATAAATATGGCTCCCAATCAGAGATAACGAGCCGACAGCTGACACTCGTTACCTCCGATTGGGAGTCACTGACCAAACACGGAAACAAAACCAAAACCAAACACAACAAATGAACACACCCTAACCCAACACAACCAAATGAATACACCCTGGCTCAAACAACACAGTCCCGGAGCCAGAGTGTGACAGTACCCCCCCCTAAAGGCGCGGACTGCGACCGCGCCTCAATACGGGCTAAACAAGGGAGGGCTGGGCGGGCATACCTCCTCGGCGGTGGTTCTGGCTCCGGTCGTGGTCCCCACCCCACCATAGTCACTACCCGCTTTCGTCGCCTCCTCCAACTGACCCCCACCGGATTAAGGGGCAGCACCGGACTAAGAGGCAGCACCGGACTGAATGGCGGATCCTGGCTGGCTGGCTCTGGCGGATCCCGGCTGGCGGAAGGCTCTGGCTGATCCTGTCTGGCGAAAGGCTCTGGCTGATCCTGTCTGGCGGAAGGCTCTGGCTGATCCTGTCTGGCGGACAGTTCAGACGGCGTTGGGCAGACAGGCAGTACAGGCGCCGTTGGGCAGACGGGCAGTTCAAGCGCCGTTGGGCAGACGGGCAGTTCAGGCGCCGTTGGGCAGACGGCAGACTCTGGCCGGGCGACGCGCACCGTAGACTTGGTGCGGGTGGCAGGAACAGGCCGGACCGGGCTGGCGACGCGCACCGTAGACTTGGTGCGGGTGGCAGGAACAGGCCGGACCGGGCTGGCGACGCGCACCGTAGTCTTAGTGCGGGTGGCAGGAACAGGCCGGGTCGGGCTGGCGACGCGCACCGTAGACTTGGTGCGGGTGGCAGGAACAGGCCGGACCGGGCTGGCGACGCGCACCGTAGACTTGGTGCGGGTGGCAGGAACAGGCCGGACCGGGCTGGCGACGCGCACCGTAGACTTGGTGCGGGTGGCAGGAACAGGCCGGACCGGGCTGGCGACGCGCACCGTAGGTTTGGTGCGAGTGGCAGGAACAGGCCGGGTCGGGCTGGCGACGTACACCGTAGGCTTAGTACGTGGAGCAGGAACCGGCCGGGCTGGACTGGCGACGCACACCGTGGGTCTGGTACGTGGCGCAGGAACAGGTCGGGCTGGACTGGCGACGCACACCGTGGACTTGGTGCGGGGAGCAGGACTATGCCGGACCGGGCTGTGGAGACGGATAGGAGGCCTGGAGTGAACAGCGGCCACCACCCGTCCTGGCTGAATGCCTACCCTCACACACTCTGTGTGAGGCATCCGCACAGGACGTACAGGGCGGTGTACCCCTGGCCTGGTGGCCTCCTGGATTCGCCCCATCTTTGCCTCCGTCGTCCATGCCGTGTGCTTGATGCGTGGAGTCGGAACAGGTCGGGCTGGACTGGCGACGCACACCGTGGGCTTGGTGCGTGGAGTAGGAACAGCCCGGTCCGTACTGGGAACACACACCACTGGCCTTAACTGAGGATCAGGAACGGGCCGGACCGGACTGGTAACACACATCAGTCTCTCACGCCGTGCCGCAACAACTTCCCTTCCTCTACTCGCCAATGGCTCCCGTAATCCGATAGCCTTCTCTCCACGTCTCCCTGTGGCAGCCTCCTGCTGCCCAGCCGCCCAAGCCATGTGCCCCCCCCCAAAAACTTTTTGGGGTTGCCTCTCGTCCATCCGACGATGGCCCTGCTGACGCCGTTGCTCCTCTCCTGCCAGGTTCTCCCCCTTCATCGCCCTCCGGTACCGGACGGCCTCCTCCTGCGTAATATGTCCCCAGCCGAGGAGGACATCCACCAGCGTTCTCTCCTGCGGGTGTTCCCGTATACGCTGCTTGGTCCTTTGATGGTGGGTTTTTCTGTCACGATCGTCTATAAAGGGAGCAGACCAATACGCAGCGCGTTGAGTGAACATGATGACTTTAATAAAGAAAGCACGTAACTACAAAACAAAAGACGATAGTGAAGTCCAACAGTGACAAAATACTGAACCTGGAACAAAAACCCACAATGCCCACAGGAAAACAATCAGTATAAATATGGCTCCCAATCAGAGATAACGAGCCGACAGCTGACACTCGTTACCTCCGATTGGGAGTCACTGACCAAACACGGAAACAAAACCAAAACCAAACACAACAAATGAACACACCCTAACCCAACACAACCAAATGAATACACCCTGGCTCAAACAACACAGTCCCGGAGCCAGAGTGTGACAATGTGCAAGACTTGAAATGGTTGTCTAGCAGTGATTAAAAACCAACTTGACAGGGCGTGAAGAATGTTTTAAAAGAATAATGGGCAAATATTGTACAATCCAGGTTTGCAAAGCTCTTAGAGACTTACCTAGAAAGACTCACAGCTGTAATCGCTGCCAAAGGTGATTCTAACATGTATTGACCCAGGGGGTTGAATACTTATCTAATCCAAATATATTAGTTTTATTGTCCATTATTTATTTAATTGACATCACAGAGTATTTTGTGTAGATCGTTGACAAAAAAATCAATTTTAATCCCACTTTGTAACAATAGCCACCCTTTGCCTTGATGACAGCTTTGCACACTCTTGGCATTCTCTCAACCAGCTTCACCTGGAATGCTTTTCCAACAGTCTTGAAGGAGTTCCCACATATGCTGAGCATTTGTTAGCTGCTTTTCCTTCACTCTGCCGTCCGACTCATCCCAAACCATCTCAATTGGGTTGAGGTCGGGGGATTGTGGAGGCCAGGTCATCTGATGCAGCACTCCGTCACTCTCCTTCTTGGTAAAATAGCCCTTAAACAGCCTGGAGGTGTGTTGGGTCATTGTCCTGTTGCAAAAAAAATGATGGGCCCAAACCAGATGGGATGGGGTATCGCTGCAGAATGCTGTGGTAGCCATGCTGGTTAAGTGTGCCTTGAATTCAAAATAATCACCAGCAAAGCACCCCCACACCATAACACCTCCTCCTCCATGCTTTACGGTGGGAACTACACATGCGGAGATCATCCGTTCACCCACACCGCGTCTCACAAAGACACGGCGGTTGGAACCAAAAATCTCCAATTTGGACTCCAGACCAAAGGACACATTTTCACCGGTCTAATGTCCATTGCTCATGTTTCTTGGCCCAAGCAGGTCTCTTCTTATTATTGGTATCCTTTAGTAGTGGTTTCTTTGCAGCAATTAGACCATGAAGGCCTGATTCACACAGTCCCCTCTGAACAGTTGATGTTGAGATGTGTCTGTGACTTGAACTCTGTGAAGCATTTATTTGGGCTGCAATTTCTGAGGCTGGTAACTCTAATGAACTTATCCTCTGCAGCAGAGGTAACTCTGGGTCTGCCATTCCTGTGGTGGTCCTCATGAGAGCCAGTTTCATCATAGTGCTTGATGGTTTTTGCGACTGCACTTGAAGGAACTTTAAAAGTTCTTGAAATGTTCCGTATTGACTGACCTTCATGTCTTAAAGTAATGATGGACTGTCGTTTCTCTTTGATTATTTGAACTGTTCTTGCCATAAAATGGACTTGGTCTTTTACCAAATAGGGCTATCTTCTGTATACCCCCCCCCCCCCCCTACCTTGTCACAACAAATCTGATTGGCTCAAACGCATAAATAAGGAAAGAAATTCCACAAATTAACTTTGAAGAAGGCACACCTGTTAATTGAAATGCATTCCAGGTGACTACCTCATGAAGCTGGTTGAGAGAATGCCAAGAGTGTGCAAAGCTGTCATCAAGGCAAAGGGTGGCTGTTTGAAGAATCTCAAATATAAAATATATTTAGATTGGTTTAACACTTTTTTGGTTACTACATGATTCCATATTTGTTATTTCATAGTTTTGATGTCTTCACTATTATTCTACGATGTAGAAAATTGTAAAAATAAAGAAAAACCCTTGAATCAGTAGGTGTTCTAAAACTTTTTTAGTGCATATATATATATCTTTTTGCTAAACAGGTGGGGCTCAAAACTGCCCTTAATGGCAGCGTTCACACGCGCAGCCCAATTCTGATTTCTTCCCACTAATTGGTCTTTTGACCAATGAGAGCAGCTCTTTTGCCAATAATTGGGCAAAATATCAGAATTGGGCTGCCTGTGTAAACGAGTCTGTACATGCAGAAGAATGAGAAGAGACCCAGCCCTGTCTCTGAGGAGTGGAGAGGAGACCCAGCCCTGTCTCTGGGGAGTGGAGAGGAGACCCAGCCCTGTCTCTGGGGAGTGGAGAGTAGACCCAGCCCTGTCTCTGAGGAGTAGAGAGTAGACCCAGCCCTGTCTCTGAGGAGTGGACCCAGCCCTGTCTCTGAGGAGGAGACCCAGCCCTGTCTCTGGGGAGGAGACCCAGCCCTGTCTCTGGGGAGGAGACCCAGCCCTGTCTCTGAGGAGTAGACCCAGCCCTGTCTCTGAGGAGTAGAGAGTAGACCCAGCCCTGTCTCTGAGGAGTAGAGAGGAGACCCAGCCCTGTCTCTGAGGAGTAGACCCAGCCCTGTCTCTGAGGAGTAGACCCAGCCCTGTCTCTGAGGAGTAGACCCAGCCCTGTCTCTGAGGAGTAGAGAGTAGACCCAGCCCTGTCTCTGAGGAGTAGAGAGTAGACCCAATCCTGTCTCTGAGGAGTAGAGAGGAGACCCAGCCCTGTCTCTGAGGAGTAGAGAGGAGACCCAGCCCTGTCTCTGGGGAGTAGAGAGTAGACCCAGCCCTGTCTCTGAGGAGTAGAGAGTAGACCCAGCCCTGTCTCTGGGGAGTAGAGAGTAGACCCAGCCCTGTCTCTGGGGAGTAGACCCAGCCCTGTCTCTGGGGAGGAGACCCAGCCCTGTCTCTGAGGAGTAGAGAGGAGACCCAGCCCTGTCTCTGAGGAGTGGACCCAGCCCTGTCTCTGAGGAGTAGAGAGTAGACCCAGCCCTGTCTCTGAGGAGTAGAGAGGAGACCCAGCCCTGTCTCTGAGGAGTAGACCCAGCCCTGTCTCTGAGGAGTAGAGAGGAGACCCAGCCCTGTCTCTGGGGAGTAGAGAGGAGACCCAGCCCTGTCTCTGGGGAGGAGACCCAGCCCTGTCTCTGGGGAGTAGAGAGTAGACCCAGCCCTGTCTCTGGGGAGGAGACCCATCCCTGTCTCTGGGGAGGAGACCCAGCCCTGTCTCTGGGGAGTAGAGAGTAGACCCAGCCCTGTCTCTGAGGAGGAGACCCAGCCCTGTCTCTGGGGAGGAGACCCAGCCCTGTCTCTGGGGAGTAGAGAGTAGACCCAGCCCTGTCTCTGAGGAGTAGACCCAGCCCTGTCTCTGAGGAGTAGACCCAGCCCTGTCTCTGGGGAGTAGAGAGGAGACCCAGCCCTGTCTCTGAGGAGGAGACCCAGCCCTGTCTCTGAGGAGTAGAGAGTAGACCCAGCCCTGTCTCTGGGGAGTAGAGAGGAGACCCAGCCCTGTCTCTGGGGAGTAGAGAGGAGACCCAGCCCTGTCTCTGGGGAGTAGAGAGTAGACCCAGCCCTGTCTCTGAGGAGTAGACCCAGCCCTGTCTCTGGGGAGTAGAGAGGAGACCCAGCCCTGTCTCTGGGGAGGAGACCCAGCCCTGTCTCTGGGGAGGAGAGAGTAGACCCAGCCCTGTCTCTGGGGAGGAGACCCAGCCCTGTCTCTGGGGAGTAGAGAGGAGACCCAGCCCTGTCTCTGGGGAGTAGAGAGTAGACCCAGCCCTGTCTCTGGGGAGTGGAGAGGAGACCCAGCCCTGTCTCTGAGGAGTAGAGAGGAGACCCAGCCCTGTCTCTGGGGAGTAGAGAGTAGACACAGCCCTGTCTCTGGGGAGTAGACCCAGCCCTGTCTCTGAGGAGTAGAGAGTAGACCCAGCCCTGTCTCTGGGGAGTAGACCCAGCCCTGTCTCTGAGGAGTAGACCCAGCCCTGTCTCTGGGGAGTAGAGAGGAGACCCAGCCCTGTCTCTGAGGAGTAGACCCAGCCCTGTCTCTGGGGAGTAGAGAGGAGACTCCTCTCTACTCTCTTGCCTCTTGTCTCCTGAGTGGCGCAGTGGTCTAAGGCACTGCATTGCAGTGCTAGCTGTGCCACTAGAGATCCTGGTTCGAATCCAGGCTCTGTCGTAGCCGGCCGTGACCGGGAGACCCATGGGGCGGCGCACAATTGGCCCAGCGTCGTCCAGGGTAGGGGAGGGAATGGCCGGCAGGGATGTAGCTCAGTTGATAGAGCATGGTGTTTGCAACGCCAGGGTTGTGGGTTCGATTCCCACATGGGGTATGAAAAAAAACAAATAATGTAAGTCGCTCTGGATAAGAGCGTCTGCTAAATGACGTAAATGTAAATGAGACCCAGCCCTGTCTATGGGGAGTAGAGAGTAGACCCAGCCCTGTCTCTGGGGAGTAGAGAGTAGACCCAGCCCTGTCTCTGGGGAGTAGAGAGTAGACCCAGCCCTGTCTCTGAGGAGTAGACCCAGCCCTGTCTCTGGGGAGTAGAGAGGAGACCCAGCCCTGTCTCTGGGGAGTGGAGAGGAGACCCAGCCCTGTCTCTGAGGAGTAGAGAGGAGACCCAGCCCTGTCTCTGGGGAGTAGAGAGTAGACCCAGCCCTGTCTCTGGGGAGTAGAGAGTAGACCCAGCCCTGTCTCTGGGGAGTAGAGAGTAGACCCAGCCCTGTCTCTGAGGAGTAGACCCAGCCCTGTCTCTGGGGAGTAGAGAGGAGACCCAGCCCTGTCTCTGAGGAGTAGACCCAGCCCTGTCTCTGAGGAGTAGACCCAGCCCTGTCTCTGGGGAGTAGAGCGTAGACCCAGCCCTGTCTCTGGGGAGTAGAGAGTTGACCCAGCCCTGTCTCTGGGGAGTGGAGAGGAGACCCAGCCCTGTCTCTGAGGAGTAGAGAGGAGACCCAGCCCTGTCTCTGGGGAGTAGAGAGGAGACCCAGCCCTGTCTCTGAGGAGTAGAGAGGAGACCCAGCCCTGTCTCTGGGGAGTAGAGAGGAGACCCAGCCCTGTCTCTGAGGAGTGGAGAGGAGACCCAGCCCTGTCTCTGGGGAGTGGAGAGGAGACCCAGCCCTGTCTCTTGGGGAGTGGAGAGTAGACCCAGCCCTGTCTCTGAGGAGTAGACCCAGCCCTGTCTCTGAGGAGTAGAGAGTAGACCCAGCCATGTCTCTGAGGAGTAGAGAGGAGACCCAGCCCTGTCTCTGAGGAGTAGACCCAGCCCTGTCTCTGAGGAGTAGACCCAGCCCTGTCTCTGAGGAGTAGAGAGTAGACCCAGCCCTGTCTCTGAGGAGTAGAGAGGAGACCCAGCCCTGTCTCTGAGGAGTAGAGAGGAGACCCAGCCCTGTCTCTGAGGAGTAGACCCAGCCCTGTCTCTGAGGAGTAGACCCAGCCCTGTCTCTGAGGAGTAGAGAGGAGACCCAGCCCTGTCTCTGGGGAGGAGACCCAGCCCTGTCTCTGGGGAGTAGAGAGTAGACCCAGCCCTGTCTCTGAGGAGTAGAGAGGAGACCCAGCCCTGTCCCTGGGAAGTAGAGAGTAGACCCAGCCCTGTCTCTGGGGAGTAGAGAGTAGACCCAGCCCTGTCTCTGGGGAGTAGAGAGTAGACCCAGCCCTGTCTCTGAGGAGTAGACCCAGCCCTGTCTCCTGGGAGTAGAGAGGAGACCCAGCCCTGTCTCTGAGGAGCAGACCCAGCCCTGTCTCTGGGGAGTAGAGAGTAGACCCAGCCCTGTCTCTGGGGAGTAGAGAGTAGACCCAGCCCTGTCTCTGAGGAGTAGAGAGGAGACCCAGCCCTGTCTCTGGGGAGTAGACCCAGCCCTGTCTCTGAGGAGTAGAGAGTAGACCCAGCCCTGTCTCTGAGGAGTAGAGAGTAGACCCAGCCATGTCTCTGGGGAGTAGACCCAGCCCTTTATCTGGGGAGTAGACCCAGCCCTGTCTCTGAGGAGTAGAGAGTAGACCCAGCCCTGTCTCTGAGGAGTAGAGAGTGGACCCAGCCCTGTCTCTGGGGAGTAGAGAGTAGACCCAGCCCTGTCTCTGAGGAGTAGAGAGGAGACCCAGCCCTGTCTCTGAGGAGTAGAGAGGAGACCCAGCCCTGTCTCTGAGGAGTGGACCCAGCCCTGTCTCTGAGGAGGAGACCCAGCCCTGTCTCTGAGGAGTAGAGAGTAGACCCAGCCCTGTCTCTGAGGAGTGGACCCAGCCCTGTCTCTGAGGAGGAGACCCAGCCCTGTCTCTGAGGAGTAGACCCAGCCCTGTCTCTGAGGAGTAGAGAGTAGACCCAGCCCTGTCTCTGAGGAGTAGAGAGTAGACCCAGCCCTGTCTCTGAGGAGTGGACCCAGCCCTGTCTCTGAGGAGGAGACCCAGCCCTGTCTCTGGGGAGGAGACCCAGCCCTGTCTCTGGGGAGGAGACCCAGCCCTGTCTCTGAGGAGTAGACCCAGCCCTGTCTCTGAGGAGTAGAGAGTAGACCCAGCCCTGTCTCTGGGGAGGAGACCCAGCCCTGTGTCTGAGGAGTAGAGAGTAGACCCAGCCCTGTCTCTGAGGAGTAGAGAGTAGACCCAGCCCTGTCTCTGGGGAGGAGAGAGTAGACCCAGCCCTGTCTCTGAGGAGTAGAGAGGAGACCCAGCCCTGTCTCTGAGGAGTAGACCCAGCCCTGTCTCTGAGGAGTAGACCCAGCCCTGTCTCTGAGGAGTAGAGAGTAGACCCAATCCTGTCTCTGAGGAGTAGAGAGGAGACCCAGCCCTGTCTCTGAGGAGTAGAGAGGAGACCCAGCCCTGTCTCTGGGGAGTAGAGAGTAGACCCAGCCCTGTCTCTGAGGAGTAGAGAGTAGACCCAGCCCTGTCTCTGGGGAGTAGAGAGTAGACCCAGCCCTGTCTCTGGGGAGTAGACCCAGCCCTGTCTCTGGGGAGGAGACCCAGCCCTGTCTCTGAGGAGTAGAGAGGAGACCCAGCCCTGTCTCTGAGGAGTGGACCCAGCCCTGTCTCTGAGGAGTAGAGAGTAGACCCAGCCCTGTCTCTGAGGAGTAGAGAGGAGACCCAGCCCTGTCTCTGAGGAGTAGACCCAGCCCTGTCTCTGAGGAGTAGAGAGGAGACCCAGCCCTGTCTCTGGGGAGTAGAGAGGAGACCCAGCCCTGTCTCTGGGGAGGAGACCCAGCCCTGTCTCTGGGGAGTAGAGAGTAGACCCAGCCCTGTCTCTGGGGAGGAGACCCATCCCTGTCTCTGGGGAGGAGACCCAGCCCTGTCTCTGGGGAGTAGAGAGTAGACCCAGCCCTGTCTCTGAGGAGGAGACCCAGCCCTGTCTCTGGGGAGGAGACCCAGCCCTGTCTCTGGGGAGTAGAGAGTAGACCCAGCCCTGTCTCTGAGGAGTAGACCCAGCCCTGTCTCTGAGGAGTAGACCCAGCCCTGTCTCTGGGGAGTAGAGAGGAGACCCAGCCCTGTCTCTGAGGAGGAGACCCAGCCCTGTCTCTGAGGAGTAGAGAGTAGACCCAGCCCTGTCTCTGGGGATTAGAGAGGAGACCCAGCCCTGTCTCTGGGGAGTAGAGAGGAGACCCAGCCCTGTCTCTGGGGAGTAGAGAGTAGACCCAGCCCTGTCTCTGAGGAGTAGACCCAGCCCTGTCTCTGGGGAGTAGAGAGGAGACCCAGCCCTGTCTCTGGGGAGGAGACCCAGCCCTGTCTCTGGGGAGGAGAGAGTAGACCCAGCCCTGTCTCTGGGGAGGAGACCCAGCCCTGTCTCTGGGGAGTAGAGAGGAGACCCAGCCCTGTCTCTGGGGAGTAGAGAGTAGACCCAGCCCTGTCTCTGGGGAGTGGAGAGGAGACCCAGCCCTGTCTCTGAGGAGTAGAGAGGAGACCCAGCCCTGTCTCTGGGGAGTAGAGAGTAGACACAGCCCTGTCTCTGGGGAGTAGACCCAGCCCTGTCTCTGAGGAGTAGAGAGTAGACCCAGCCCTGTCTCTGGGGAGTAGACCCAGCCCTGTCTCTGAGGAGTAGACCCAGCCCTGTCTCTGGGGAGTAGAGAGGAGACCCAGCCCTGTCTCTGAGGAGTAGACCCAGCCCTGTCTCTGGGGAGTAGAGAGGAGACTCCTCTCTACTCTCTTGCCTCTTGTCTCCTGAGTGGCGCAGTGGTCTAAGGCACTGCATTGCAGTGCTAGCTGTGCCACTAGAGATCCTGGTTCGAATCCAGGCTCTGTCGTAGCCGGCCGTGACCGGGAGACCCATGGGGTGGCGCACAATTGGCCCAGCGTCGTCCAGGGTAGGGGAGGGAATGGCCGGCAGGGATGTAGCTCAGTTGATAGAGCATGGTGTTTGCAACGCCAGGGTTGTGGGTTCGATTCCCACATGGGGTATGAAAAAAAACAAATAATGTAAGTCGCTCTGGATAAGAGCGTCTGCTAAATGACGTAAATGTAAATGAGACCCAGCCCTGTCTCTGGGGAGTAGAGAGTAGACCCAGCCCTGTCTCTGGGGAGTAGAGAGTAGACCCAGCCCTGTCTCTGGGGAGTAGAGAGTAGACCCAGCCCTGTCTCTGAGGAGTAGACCCAGCCCTGTCTCTGGGGAGTAGAGAGGAGACCCAGCCCTGTCTCTGGGGAGTGGAGAGGAGACCCAGCCCTGTCTCTGAGGAGTAGAGAGGAGACCCAGCCCTGTCTCTGGGGAGTAGAGAGTAGACCCAGCCCTGTCTCTGGGGAGTAGAGAGTAGACCCAGCCCTGTCTCTGGGGAGTAGAGAGTAGACCCAGCCCTGTCTCTGAGGAGTAGACCCAGCCCTGTCTCTGGGGAGTAGAGAGGAGACCCAGCCCTGTCTCTGAGGAGTAGACCCAGCCCTGTCTCTGAGGAGTAGACCCAGCCCTGTCTCTGGGGAGTAGAGCGTAGACCCAGCCCTGTCTCTGGGGAGTAGAGAGTTGACCCAGCCCTGTCTCTGGGGAGTGGAGAGGAGACCCAGCCCTGTCTCTGAGGAGTAGAGAGGAGACCCAGCCCTGTCTCTGGGGAGTAGAGAGGAGACCCAGCCCTGTCTCTGAGGAGTAGAGAGGAGACCCAGCCCTGTCTCTGGGGAGTAGAGAGGAGACCCAGCCCTGTCTCTGAGGAGTGGAGAGGAGACCCAGCCCTGTCTCTGGGGAGTGGAGAGGAGACCCAGCCCTGTCTCTTGGGGAGTGGAGAGTAGACCCAGCCCTGTCTCTGAGGAGTAGACCCAGCCCTGTCTCTGAGGAGTAGAGAGTAGACCCAGCCATGTCTCTGAGGAGTAGAGAGGAGACCCAGCCCTGTCTCTGAGGAGTAGACCCAGCCCTGTCTCTGAGGAGTAGACCCAGCCCTGTCTCTGAGGAGTAGAGAGTAGACCCAGCCCTGTCTCTGAGGAGTAGAGAGGAGACCCAGCCCTGTCTCTGAGGAGTAGAGAGGAGACCCAGCCCTGTCTCTGAGGAGTAGACCCAGCCCTGTCTCTGAGGAGTAGACCCAGCCCTGTCTCTGAGGAGTAGAGAGGAGACCCAGCCCTGTCTCTGGGGAGGAGACCCAGCCCTGTCTCTGGGGAGTAGAGAGTAGACCCAGCCCTGTCTCTGAGGAGTAGAGAGGAGACCCAGCCCTGTCCCTGGGAAGTAGAGAGTAGACCCAGCCCTGTCTCTGGGGAGTAGAGAGTAGACCCAGCCCTGTCTCTGGGGAGTAGAGAGTAGACCCAGCCCTGTCTCTGAGGAGTAGACCCAGCCCTGTCTCTGAGGAGTAGACCCAGCCCTGTCTCTTGGGAGTAGAGAGGAGACCCAGCCCTGTCTCTGAGGAGCAGACCCAGCCCTGTCTCTGGGGAGTAGAGAGTAGACCCAGCCCTGTCTCTGGGGAGTAGAGAGTAGACCCAGCCCTGTCTCTGAGGAGTAGAGAGGAGACCCAGCCCTGTCTCTGGGGAGTAGACCCAGCCCTGTCTCTGAGGAGTAGAGAGTAGACCCAGCCCTGTCTCTGAGGAGTAGAGAGTAGACCCAGCCATGTCTCTGGGGAGTAGACCCAGCCCTTTATCTGGGGAGTAGACCCAGCCCTGTCTCTGAGGAGTAGAGAGTAGACCCAGCCCTGTCTCTGAGGAGTAGAGAGTGGACCCAGCCCTGTCTCTGGGGAGTAGAGAGTAGACCCAGCCCTGTCTCTGAGGAGTAGAGAGGAGACCCAGCCCTGTCTCTGAGGAGTAGAGAGGAGACCCAGCCCTGTCTCTGAGGAGTGGACCCAGCCCTGTCTCTGAGGAGGAGACCCAGCCCTGTCTCTGAGGAGTAGAGAGTAGACCCAGCCCTGTCTCTGAGGAGTGGACCCAGCCCTGTCTCTGAGGAGGAGACCCAGCCCTGTCTCTGAGGAGTAGACCCAGCCCTGTCTCTGAGGAGTAGAGAGTAGACCCAGCCCTGTCTCTGAGGAGTAGAGAGTAGACCCAGCCCTGTCTCTGAGGAGTGGACCCAGCCCTGTCTCTGAGGAGGAGACCCAGCCCTGTCTCTGGGGAGGAGACCCAGCCCTGTCTCTGGGGAGGAGACCCAGCCCTGTCTCTGAGGAGTAGACCCAGCCCTGTCTCTGAGGAGTAGAGAGTAGACCCAGCCCTGTCTCTGGGGAGGAGACCCAGCCCTGTGTCTGAGGAGTAGAGAGTAGACCCAGCCCTGTCTCTGAGGAGTAGAGAGTAGACCCAGCCCTGTCTCTGGGGAGTAGACCCAGCCCTGTCTCTGAGGAGTAGAGAGGAGACCCAGCCCTGTCTCTGGGGAGTAGAGAGTAGACCCAGCCCAGTCTCTGGGGAGGAGACCCAGCCCTGTGTCTGAGGAGTAGAGAGTAGACCCAGCCCTGTCTCTGAGGAGTAGAGAGTAGACCCAGCCCTGTCTCTGAGGAGTAGAGAGTAGACCCAGCCCTGTCTCTGAGGAGGAGACCCAGCCCTGTCTCTGGGGAGTAGAGAGTAGACCCAGCCCTGTCTCTGGGGAGGAGACCCAGCCCTGTCTCTGGGGAGGAGACCCAGCCCTGTCTCTGGGGAGTAGAGAGTAGACCCAGCACTGTCTCTGGGGAGGAGACCCAGCCCTGTCTCTGGGGAGTAGACCCAGCCCTGTCTCTGGGGAGGAGACCCAGCCCTGTCTCTGAGGAGTAGAGAGTAGACCCAGCCCTGTCTCTGAGGAGTAGACCCAGCCCTGTCTCTGGGGAGTAGACCCAGCCCTGTCTCTGAGGAGTAGAGATTAGACCCAGCCCTGTCTCTGAGGAGTAGAGAGGAGACCCAGCCCTGTCTCTGGGGAGTAGAGAGGAGACCCAGCCCTGTCTCTGGGGAGTAGAGAGTAGACCCAGCCCTGTCTCTGGGGAGGAGACCCAGCCCTGTCTCTGGGGAGTAGAGAGTAGACCCAGCCCTGTCTCTGAGGAGTAGAGAGGAGACCCAGCCCTGTCTCTGGGGAGTAGAGAGTAGACCCAGCCCTGTCTCTGGGGAGGAGACCCAGCCCTGTCTCTGGGGAGTAGAGAGGAGACCCAGCCCTGTCTCTGGGGAGTAGACCCAGCCCTGTCTCTGAGGAGTAGAGAGGAGACCCAGCCCTGTCTCTGGGGAGGAGACCCAGCCCTGTCTCTGAGGAGTAGAGAGTAGACCCAGCCCTGTCTCTGGGGAGGAGACCCAGCCCTGTCTCTGGGGAGTAGAGAGTAGACCCAGCCCTGTCTCTGGGGAGTAGAGAGTAGACCCAGCCCTGTCTCTGAGGAGTAGAGAGTAGACCCAGCCCTGTCTCTGGGGAGTAGAGAGGAGACCCAGCCCTGTCTCTGAGGAGGAGACCCAGCCCTGTCTCTGAGGAGTAGAGAGTAGACCCAGCCCTGTCTCTGAGGAGTAGAGAGTAGACCCAGCCCTGTCTCTGGGGAGTAGACCCAGCCCTGTCTCTGAGGAGTAGAGAGGACACCCAGCCCTGTCTCTGGGGAGTAGACCCAGCCCTGTCTCTGAGGAGTAGAGAGGAGACCCAGCCCTGTCTCTGAGGAGTAGAGAGTAGACCCAGCCCTGTCTCTGAGGAGTAGAGAGGAGACCCAGCCCTGTCTCTGAGGAGTAGACCCAGCCCTGTCTCTGAGGAGTAGACCCAGCCCTGTCTCTGAGGAGTAGACCCAGCCCTGTCTCTGAGGAGTAGACCCAGCCCTGTCTCTGAGGAGTAGACCCAGCCCTGTCTCTGAGGAGTAGATCCAGCCCTGTCTCTGAGGAGGAGACCCAGCCCTGTCTCTGAGGAGTAGAGAGTAGACCCAGCCCTGTCTCTGGGGAGTAGAGAGTAGACCCAGCCCTGTCTCTGAGGAGTAGAGAGTAGACCCAGCCCTGTCTCTGAGGAGTAGAGAGGAGACCCAGCCCTGTCTCTGAGGAGTAGAGAGGAGACCCAGCCCTGTCTCTGAGGAGTAGAGAGGAGACCCAGCCCTGTCTCTGAGGAGTAGAGAGGAGACCCAGCCCTGTCTCTGGGGAGGAGACCCAGCCCTGTCTCTGAGGAGTAGAGAGTAGACCCAGCCCTGTCTCTGGGGAGGAGACCCAGCCCTGTCTCTGGGGAGTAGAGAGGAGACACAGCCCTGTCTCTGGGGAGTAGAGAGTAGACCCAGCCCTGTCTCTGAGGAGTAGAGAGGAGACCCAGCCCTGTCTCTGAGGAGTAGAGAGGAGACCCAGCCCTGTCTCTGCGGAGTAGAGAGTAGACCAAGCCCTGTCTCTGAGGAGTAGAGAGGAGACCCAGCCCTGTCTCTGGGGAGTAGAGAGTAGACCCAGCCCTGTCTCTGAGGAGTAGAGAGGAGACCCAGCCCTGTCTCTGAGGAGTAGAGAGGAGACCCAGCCCTGTCTCTGGGGAGGAGACCCAGCCCTGTCTCTGAGGAGTAGAGAGTAGACCCAGCCCTGTCTCTGGGGAGGAGACCCAGCCCTGTCTCTGAGGAGTAGACCCAGCCCTGTCTCTGGGGAGTAGAGAGTAGACCCAGCCCTGTCTCTGAGGAGTAGAGAGTAGACCCAGCCCTGTCTCTGGGGAGTAGACCCAGCCCTGTCTCTGAGGAGTAGAGAGGAGACCCAGCCCTGTCTCTGGGGAGTAGACCCAGCCCTGTCTCTGAGGAGTAGAGAGTAGACCCAGCCCTGTCTCTGAGGAGTAGAGAGGAGACCCAGCCCTGTCTCTGAGGAGTAGACCCAGCCCTGTCTCTGAGGAGTAGACCCAGCCCTGTCTCTGAGGAGTAGACCCAGCCCTGTCTCTGAGGAGTAGACCCAGCCCTGTCTCTGAGGAGTAGACCCAGCCCTGTCTCTGGGGAGGAGACCCAGCCCTGTCTCTGAGGAGTAGAGAGTAGACCCAGCCCTGTCTCTGGGGAGGAGACCCAGCCCTGTCTCTGAGGAGTAGACCCAGCCCTGTCTCTGGGGAGTAGAGAGTAGACCCAGCCCTGTCTCTGAGGAGTAGAGAGTAGACCCAGCCCTGTCTCTGGGGAGTAGACCCAGCCCTGTCTCTGAGGAGTAGAGAGGAGACCCAGCCCTGTCTCTGGGGAGTAGACCCAGCCCTGTCTCTGAGGAGTAGAGAGTAGACCCAGCCCTGTCTCTGAGGAGTAGAGAGGAGACCCAGCCCTGTCTCTGAGGAGTAGACCCAGCCCTATCTCTGAGGAGTAGACCCAGCCCTGTCTCTGAGGAGTAGACCCAGCCCTGTCTCTGAGGAGTAGACCCAGCCCTGTCTCTGAGGAGTAGACCCAGCCCTGTCTCTGAGGAGTAGATCCAGCCCTGTCTCTGAGGAGGAGACCCAGCCCTGTCTCTGAGGAGTAGAGAGTAGACCCAGCCCTGTCTCTGGGGAGGAGACCCAGCCCTGTCTCTGAGGATTAGAGAGGAGACCCAGCCCTGTCTCTGGGGAGGAGACCCAGCCCTGTCTCTGGGGAGTAGAGAGTAGACCCAGCCCTGTCTCTGAGGAGTAGAGAGTAGACCCAGCCCTGTCTCTGGGGAGTAGAGAGGAGACAAAGCCCTGTCTCTGAGGAGTAGAGAGGAGACCCAGCCCTGTCTCTGAGGAGTAGAGAGGAGACCCAGCCCTGTCTCTGAGGAGTAGAGAGGAGACCCAGCCCTGTCTCTGAGGAGTAGAGAGGAGACCCAGCCCTGTCTCTGGGGAGGAGACCCAGCCCTGTCTCTGAGGAGTAGAGAGTAGACCCAGCCCTGTCTCTGGGGAGGAGACCCAGCCCTGTCTCTGGGGAGTAGAGAGGAGACCCAGCCCTGTCTCTGGGGAGTAGAGAGTAGACCCAGCCCTGTCTCTGAGGAGTAGAGAGGAGACCCAGCCCTGTCTCTGAGGAGTAGAGAGGAGACCCAGCCCTGTCTCTGGGGAGTAGAGAGTAGACCCAGCCCTGTCTCTGAGGAGTAGAGAGGAGACCCAGCCTTGTCTCTGGGGAGTAGAGAGTAGACCCAGCCCTGTCTCTGAGGAGTAGAGAGGAGACCCAGCCCTGTCTCTGAGGAGTAGAGAGGAGAACCAGCCCTGTCTCTGGGGAGGAGACCCAGCCCTGTCTCTGAGGAGTAGAGAGTAGACCCAGCCCTGTCTCTGGGGAGGAGACCCAGCCCTGTCTCTGAGGAGTAGAGAGTAGACCCAGCCCTGTCTCTGAGGAGTAGACCCAGCCCTGTCTCTGGGGAGTGGAGAGTAGACCCAGCCCTGTCTCTGGGGAGTTGAGAGTAGACCCAGCCCTGTCTCTGGGGAGGAGACCCAGCCCTGTCTCTGAGGAGTAGACCCAGCACTGTCTCTGAGGAGTAGAGAGTATACCCAGCCCTGTCTCTGGGGAGTAGAGAGGAGACCCAGCCCTGTCTCTGGGGAGTAGACCCAGCCCTGTCTCTGGGGAGTAGACCCAGCCCTGTCTCTGAGGAGTAGAGAGGAGACCCAGCCCTGTCTCTGGGGAGTAGACCCAGCCCTGTCTCTGAGGAGTAGAGAGGAGACCCAGCCCTGTCTCTGAGGAGTAGAGAGGAGACCCAGCCCTGTCTCTGAGGAGTAGAGAGGAGACCCAGCCCTGTCTCTGAGGAGTAGAGAGTAGACCCAGCCCTGTCTCTGGGGAGTAGAGAGTAGACCCAGCCCTGTCTCTGAGGAGTAGAGAGGAGACCCAGCCCTGTCTCTGAGGAGTAGAGAGGAGACCCAGCCCTGTCTCTGAGGAGTAGACCCAGCCCTGTCTCTGAGGAGTAGAGAGTAGACCCAGCCCTGTCTCTGGGGAGGAGACCCAGCCCTGTCTCTGAGGAGTAGAGAGTAGACCCAGCCCTGTCTCTGAGGAGTAGAGAGTAGACCCAGCCCTGTCTCTGGGGAGGAGACCCAGCCCTGTCTCTGAGGAGTAGAGAGGAGACCCAGCCCTGTCTCTGGGGAGGAGACCCAGCCCTGTCTCTGGGGAGTAGAGAGTAGACCCAGCCCTGTCTCTGAGGAGTAGAGAGTAGACCCAGCCCTGTCTCTGGGGAGTAGAGAGGAGACAAAGCCCTGTCTCTGAGGAGTAGAGAGGAGACCCAGCCCTGTCTCTGAGGAGTAGAGAGGAGACCCAGCCCTGTCTCTGAGGAGTAGAGAGGAGACCCAGCCCTGTCTCTGAGGAGTAGACCCAGCCCTGTCTCTGGGGAGTGGAGAGTAGACCCAGCCCTGTCTCTGGGGAGTTGAGAGTAGACCCAGCCCTGTCTCTGGGGAGGAGACCCAGCCCTGTCTCTGAGGAGTAGACCCAGCACTGTCTCTGAGGAGTAGAGAGTATACCCAGCCCTGTCTCTGGGGAGTAGAGAGGAGACCCAGCCCTGTCTCTGGGGAGTAGACCCAGCCCTGTCTCTGGGGAGTAGACCCAGCCCTGTCTCTGAGGAGTAGAGAGGAGACCCAGCCCTGTCTCTGGGGAGTAGACCCAGCCCTGTCTCTGAGGAGTAGAGAGGAGACCCAGCCCTGTCTCTGAGGAGTAGAGAGGAGACCCAGCCCTGTCTCTGAGGAGTAGAGAGGAGACCCAGCCCTGTCTCTGAGGAGTAGAGAGTAGACCCAGCCCTGTCTCTGGGGAGTAGAGAGTAGACCCAGCCCTGTCTCTGAGGAGTAGAGAGGAGACCCAGCCCTGTCTCTGAGGAGTAGAGAGGAGACCCAGCCCTGTCTCTGAGGAGTAGACCCAGCCCTGTCTCTGAGGAGTAGAGAGTAGACCCAGCCCTGTCTCTGGGGAGGAGACCCAGCCCTGTCTCTGAGGAGTAGAGAGTAGACCCAGCCCTGTCTCTGAGGAGTAGAGAGTAGACCCAGCCCTGTCTCTGGGGAGGAGACCCAGCCCTGTCTCTGAGGAGTAGAGAGGAGACCCAGCCCTGTCTCTGGGGAGGAGACCCAGCCCTGTCTCTGGGGAGTAGAGAGTAGACCCAGCCCTGTCTCTGAGGAGTAGAGAGTAGACCCAGCCCTGTCTCTGGGGAGTAGAGAGGAGACAAAGCCCTGTCTCTGAGGAGTAGAGAGGAGACCCAGCCCTGTCTCTGAGGAGTAGAGAGGAGACCCAGCCCTGTCTCTGAGGAGTAGAGAGGAGACCCAGCCCTGTCTCTGAGGAGTAGAGAGGAGACCCAGCCCTGTCTCTGGGGAGGAGACCCAGCCCTGTCTCTGAGGAGTAGAGAGTAGACCCAGCACTGTCTCTGGGGAGGAGACCCAGCCCTGTCTCTGGGGAGTAGAGAGGAGACCCAGCCCTGTCTCTGGGGAGTAGAGAGTAGACCCAGCCCTGTCTCTGAGGAGTAGAGAGGAGACCCAGCCCTGTCTCTGAGGAGTAGAGAGGAGACCCAGCCCTGTCTCTGGGGAGTAGAGAGTAGACCCAGCCCTGTCTCTGAGGAGTAGAGAGGAGACCCAGCCCTGTCTCTGGGGAGTAGAGAGTAGACCCAGCCCTGTCTCTGAGGAGTAGAGAGGAGACCCAGCCCTGTCTCTGAGGAGTAGAGAGGAGACCCAGCCCTGTCTCTGGGGAGGAGACCCAGCCCTGTCTCTGAGGAGTAGAGAGTAGACCCAGCCCTGTCTCTGGGGAGGAGACCCAGCCCTGTCTCTGAGGAGTAGAGAGTAGACCCAGCCCTGTCTCTGAGGAGTAGACCCAGCCCTGTCTCTGGGGAGTGGAGAGTAGACCCAGCCCTGTCTCTGGGGAGTTGAGAGTAGACCCAGCCCTGTCTCTGGGGAGGAGACCCAGCCCTGTCTCTGAGGAGTAGAGAGGAGACCCAGCCCTGTCTCTGAGGAGTAGAGAGGAGACCCAGCCCTGTCTCTGGGGAGGAGACCCAGCCCTGTCTCTGAGGAGTAGAGAGTAGACCCAGCCCTGTCTCTGGGGAGGAGACCCAGCCCTGTCTCTGGGGAGTAGAGAGGAGACCCAGTCCTGTCTCTGGGGAGTAGAGAGTAGACCCAGCCCTGTCTCTGAGGAGTAGAGAGGAGACCCAGCCCTGTCTCTGAGGAGTAGAGAGGAGACCCAGCCCTGTCTCTGGGGAGTAGAGAGTAGACCCAGCCCTGTCTCTGAGGAGTAGAGAGGAGACCCAATCCTGTCTCTGGGGAGTAGAGAGTAGACCCAGCCCTGTCTCTGAGGAGTAGAGAGGAGACCCAGCCCTGTCTCTGAGGAGTAGAGAGGAGACCCAGCCCTGTCTCTGGGGAGGAGACCCAGCCCTGTCTCTGAGGAGTAGAGAGTAGACCCAGCCCTGTCTCTGGGGAGGAGACCCAGCCCTGTCTCTGAGGAGTAGAGAGTAGACCCAGCCCTGTCTCTGAGGAGTAGACCCAGCCCTGTCTCTGGGGAGTGGAGAGTAGACCCAGCCCTGTCTCTGGGGAGTTGAGAGTAGACCCAGCCCTGTCTCTGGGGAGGAGACCCAGCCCTGTCTCTGAGGAGTAGACCCAGCCCTGTCTCTGAGGAGTAGAGAGTATACCCAGCCCTGTCTCTGGGGAGTAGAGAGGAGACCCAGCCCTGTCTCTGGGGAGTAGACCCAGCCCTGTCTCTGGGGAGTAGACCCAGCCCTGTCTCTGAGGAGTAGAGAGGAGACCCAGCCCTGTCTCTGGGGAGTAGACCCAGCCCTGTCTCTGAGGAGTAGAGAGGAGACCCAGCCCTGTCTCTGAGGAGTAGAGAGGAGACCCAGCCCTGTCTCTGAGGAGTAGAGAGGAGACCCAGCCCTGTCTCTGAGGAGTAGAGAGTAGACCCAGCCCTGTCTCTGGGGAGTAGAGAGTAGACCCAGCCCTGTCTCTGAGGAGTAGAGAGGAGACCCAGCCCTGTCTCTGAGGAGTAGAGAGGAGACCCAGCCCTGTCTCTGAGGAGTAGACCCAGCCCTGTCTCTGAGGAGTAGAGAGTAGACCCAGCCCTGTCTCTGGGGAGGAGACCCAGCCCTGTCTCTGAGGAGTAGAGAGTAGACC
Source organism: Coregonus lavaretus (assembly GCF_964263955.1). Taxonomy (NCBI): domain Eukaryota; kingdom Metazoa; phylum Chordata; class Actinopteri; order Salmoniformes; family Salmonidae; genus Coregonus; species Coregonus lavaretus. The sequence goes on from NW_028166765.1 coordinate 163,197, forward strand.
CAGCCCTGTCTCTGGGGAGTGGAGAGTAGACCCAGCCCTGTCTCTGGGGAGTTGAGAGTAGACCCAGCCCTGTCTCTGGGGAGGAGACCCAGCCCTGTCTCTGAGGAGTAGACCCAGCCCTGTCTCTGAGGAGTAGAGAGTAGACCCAGCCCTGTCTCTGGGGAGTAGAGAGGAGACCCAGCCCTGTCTCTGAGGAGTAGAGAGGAGACCCAGCCCTGTCTCTGAGGAGTAGAGAGTAGACCCAGCCCTGTCTCTGAGGAGTAGAGAGTAGACCCAGCCCTGTCTCTGGGGAGTAGACCCAGCCCTGTCTCTGGGGAGGAGACCCAGCCCTGTCTCTGAGGAGTAGACCCAGCCCTGTCTCTGGGGAGTGGAGAGTAGACCCAGCCCTGTCTCTGGGGAGTTGAGAGTAGACCCAGCCCTGTCTCTGGGGAGTGGACCCATCCCTGTCTCTGGGGAGTAGAGAGTAGACCCAGCCCTGTCTCTGGGGAGTAGAGAGGAGACCCAGCCCTGTCTCTGAGGAGTAGAGGGGAGACCCAGCCCTGTCTCTGGGGAGTAGAGAGGAGACCCAGCCCTGTCTCTGAGGAGTAGACCCAGCCCTGTCTCTGAGGAGTAGACCCAGCCCTGTCTCTGAGGAGTAGAGAGGAGACCCAGCCCTGTCTCTGAGGAGTAGACCCAGCCCTGTCTCTGGGGAGTAGACCCAGCCCTGTCTCTGGGGAGTAGAGAGTAGACCCAGCCCTGTCTCTGAGGAGTAGAGAGTAGACCCAGCCCTGTCTCTGAGGAGTAGAGAGTAGACCCAGCCCTGTCTCTGAGGAGTAGACCCAGCCCTGTCTCTGGGGAGTAGACCCAGCCCTGTCTCTGGGGAGTAGAGAGGAGACCCAGCCCTGTCTCTGGGGAGTAGAGAGGAGACCCAGCCCTGTCTCTGGGGAGTAGAGAGGAGACCCAGCCCTGTCTCTGGGGAGGAGACCCAGCCCTGTCTCTGAGGAGTAGAGAGTAGACCCAGCCCTGTCTCTGGGGAGGAGACCCAGCCCTGTCTCTGGGGAGTAGAGAGTAGACCCAGCCCTGTCTCTGAGGAGTAGAGAGGAGACCCAGCCCTGTCTCTGGGGAGTAGAGAGTAGACCCAGCCCTGTCTCTGAGGAGTAGAGAGTAGACCCAGCCCTGTCTCTGGGGAGGAGACCCAGCCCTGTCTCTGAGGAGTAGACCCAGCCCTGTCTCTGAGGAGGAGACCCAGCCCTGTCTCTGAGGAGTAGAGAGTAGACCCAGCCCTGTCTCTGGGGAGTAGACCCAGCCCTGTCTCTGAGGAGTAGACCCAGCCCTGTCTCTGGGGAGGAGACCCAGCCCTGTCTCTGGGGAGGAGACCCAGCCCTGTCTCTGGGGAGTAGACCCAGCCCTGTCTCTGAGGAGTAGAGAGTAGACCCAGCCCTGTCTCTGGGGAGTAGACCCAGCCCTGTCTCTGAGGAGGAGACCCAGCCCTGTCTCTGAGGAGTAGAGAGTAGACCCAGCCCTGTCTCTGGGGAGTAGACCCAGCCCTGTCTCTGGGGAGGAGACCCAGCCCTGTCTCTGAGGAGGAGACCCAGCCCTGTCTCTGGGGAGTAGAGAGGAGACCCAGCCCTGTCTCTGAGGAGTAGACCCAGCCCTGTCTCTGAGGAGTAGAGAGTAGACCCAGCCCTGTCTCTGGGGAGTAGACCCAGCCCTGTCTCTGGGGAGGAGACCCAGCCCTGTCTCTGAGGAGGAGACCCAGCCCTGTCTCTGAGGAGTAGAGAGTAGACCCAGCCCTGTCTCTGAGGAGGAGACCCAGCCCTGTCTC
>NW_028166765.1:174588-189588 GCF_964263955.1 Coregonus lavaretus
AAAACACCCATCCAACAACACCTATCCAACACCACCCATCCAACATGTCTCCATATTCATCCTCGATCTAGCACCGTTCGTTCTCGCTGTCTATAATTCTAATGTTATATCTCCTAATAGTAGCTGTATCCACTGGTGAATTGGGAGAGAGTGAGGCGATCGCCATCTAAGAGCCAACATCTCTGCTGAACTATAATGAGGCTGAGGCCTGCTGAACTATAATGAGGTTGAGGCCTGCTGAACTATAATGAGGCTGATTATATTTCTGTGGTCACTTCCTGCTTTAAGAGATGAATAGAACTCATATAGTTGGTTGGTTGGTTGGTTAGTTACACAAGTGGGAAGAGAGAGTTACACCAGAAAAATGTAAATGATACAATTCTTGAGGTTCGCCTCTTAGCATAAGAAACCCCACACAGTGTTTGGCTACTCATTGTTCCTCAGAGTTGAATTGAGCAATTTAGTTCTGACCGATGCTCAAGAATGGATGTCAACTCAACATGGCTGCAGGCCATTTCTACATTGTTGAAAGTCCAGATGTATTGTGAAGTTTAAGGGAAGTGGCCAGTGACCAGTCTTTGTTCCGTGAGAATGAGGAAGAGGCTGTAGATTAGATATGACTAGATGCTATACAGTTTAAGTTTTATAGTTCAGCAGGCCTGCACTACTTTTGACCTTTTGTCCATAAGGGTGAACACTGAGATATATCTTGGCTGTTCTGTTTCTGTCCTAGTGTTGTGCTGTTGGATTCTACTGACACACACACACACACACACACACACACACACACACACACACACACACACACACACACACACACACACACACACACACACACACACACACATACACACACACACACACACACACTCTCTCTCTCTCTCTCTCTTCTGCCGCACACAGGCCCCTCCAGGCCCCTCCAGGCCCCTCCAGGCCCCTCCAGGCCCCTCCAGGCCCCTCCAGCCAGGTCCCCTGAGGCCCTGACCTGGCTGACAGACACGGGCTTCAGGCCAGTACAACCAGCTGGACATTCCTTTGGCCGCCCTCCCAGGCCCCTTCAGACCCCTCCAGGCCCCTCCAGGCCCCTCCAGGCCCTCCCAGGCCCCTTCAGACCCCCCCAGGCCCCTCCAGGCCCCTCCAAGCCCCCCCAGGCCCCTTCAGACAAGGCTAGGGTGCCGTTTGGGACGCAATGTGGTCAGCTAGAGAACAGAACAACTAGTGAAGAGTAAAGGCGTCACCTTTTCTGCCCATTAGTTGATGCATTGCCGGTAACAAGGATGTACAAAGGTAACATAAGGTATGGCTGTATAGGCTGGAAAAGAGAATCCATGCGCTAGACTATTGAGAACAGCCTCCAGACATCACATACATTGATGACAGAACTGACCAGGGGGGATTCCAGAGATTAGAGGTTAGAGGTTAAGGGTGAAAGATCACCAGAGATGGTTGTGGTTAAGAGCATCTGTATTATCACCTTGATCTACTGGGTCATGTCTAGATGGGATACGGCTTGGGTCAAATTGACATCAAACGTTTTTACATTTCAGCTAACCCTAACCCTTTTCCTAACCTTAACCTAATTCTCCTAACCTTAAACGTTAATTATCCTAACTTGCTATGAAAAGCCCATTCTGACATAAACTGTATACCATCTAGTCATATCTAATCTACAGCCTCTTCCTCATTCTCACGGAACAAAGACTGGTCACTGGCCACTTCCCTTAAACTTCACAATACATCTGGACTTTCAACAATGTAGAAATGGCCTGCAGCCATGTTGAGTTGACATCCATTCTTGAGCATCGGTCAGAACTAAATTGCTCAATTCAACTCTGAGGAACAATGAGTAGACAAACACTGTGTGGGGTTTCTTATGCTAAGAGGCAAACCTCAAGAATTGTATCATTTAAATTGTTCTGGTGTAACTCTCTCTTCCCACTTGTGTAACTAACCAACCAACCAACTATATGAGTTCTATTCATCTCTTAAAGCAGGAAGTGACCACAGAAATATAATCTATTACAATGTAATCTATCATTCTATTACAATGTAATTTATCATTCTATTACAATGTAATCTATCATTCTATTACAATGTAATCTATCATTCTATTACAATGTAATCTATCATTCTATATCTTTGGCAGTGACATGGGGAGAATCTCAATTGCATACTCCACGCATACTCTCTCCTCGCCTCCTTCTCAAAACCCATTTGAGGGGAAGGTCAGAGGGGAGGGACCTCTGGCTTTCTCATCCTGTAGGTAAGTGAGAAGGAGGCGAGGAGAGAGGACGCGAGGAGTGTGCAATTGAGAGTTTCCCCTGATGTCCTTACATGGCCCTGTGTGATAGCCTGAGTACACAGCAGAACACTCCTGAGTACACTCCAGAACACTCCTGAGTACACTCCAGAACACTCCTGAGTACACTCCAAAACACTCCAGAACACTCCTGAGTGCACTCCAGAACACTCCTGAGTACACGCCAGAACACTACTGGGTGCACTCCAGAACACTCCAGAACACTCCTGAGTACACTCCAGAACACTCTTGAGTACACTCCAGAACACTCATGAGTACCCTCCAGAACACACCAGAACACTCCTGAGTACACTCCAAAACACTCCTGAGTACACTCCAAAACACTCCAGAACACTCCTGAGTGCACTCCAGAACACTCCTGAGTACACGCCAGAACACTCATGAGTACACTCCAGAACACTCCAGAACACTCCTGAGTACACTCCAGAACACTCACAAGTACACTCCAGAACACTCCAGAACACTCCTGAGTACACCCCAGAACACTCCTGAGTACACTCCAAAACACTCCAGAACACTCTTGAGTGCACTCCAGAACACTCCTGAGTACACTCCAAAACACTCCAGAACACCCCTGAGTACACTCCAGAACACACCTGAGTTCACTCCAGAACACTCCAGAACACTCCTGAGTACACTCCAGAACACTCCTGAGTACACTCCAAAACACTCCAGAACACTCCTGAGTACACTCCAGAACACTCCTGAGTACACGCCAGAACACTCCAGAACAATCCTGAGTACACTCCAGAACACTCCTGAGTACACTCCAAAACACTCCAGAATACTCCTGAATACACGCCAGAACACTCCTGGGTGCACTCCAGAACACCCCAGAATACTCCTGTGTACACTCCAGAACACTCCAGAGTACACTCCAGAACACTCCTGAGTACACTCCAGAACACTCCTGAGTACCCTCCAGAACACTCCTGAGTTCACTCTAGAACACTCCAGAGTGCACTCCAGAACACTCCAGAACACTCCAGAGTACACTCCAGAACACTCCTGAGTGCACTGAAGAACACTCCAGAACACTCCAGAGTACACTCCAGAACACTCCTGAGTACACTCCAGAACACTCCTGAGTTCACTCCAGAACACTCCTGCGTGCACTCCAGAACACTCCAGAACACTCATGAGTACACTCCAGAACACTCCAGGACACTCATGAGTACATTCCAGAACCCTCCTGAGTGCACTCCAGAACACTCCAGAACACTCCTGAGTACGCTCCAGAACACTTCAGAACACTCCTGAGTACACTCCAGAACACTCCTGAGTACACTCCAGAACACCCCAGAATCATATTTCACTCATTGTCATATTTGGCTTGACAATCAGCAATGGAGATGTCAAGAGCACCAACAGATCTGGGATTAGACTAACTGTGTGAAGGCTAATGGGAAATACTACACAGGAAACGATATCTCGTTACCTTTAATAAAGGTTCCTTGTGTTGTGGTGTCTGATTGGGGAAACCAGTATGTTTTGACCTCCTAGAGTGTTAATGATTAACTGTCAGAATGAGGTATTTCCTTGTCTATTAACTCCCTGTAATACAGTGCCTTCAGAAAGTATTCACACCCCTTGACTTTTTCCACATTTTGTTGTGTTAAAAATGGATTTAATTGCCATTTTCTTGTCAACGATCTACACAAAATACTGAGTAATGTGAAAGTGGAAGAAAAATTCTACTTTGAATTTTTTATTAAAACACTAATATATTTGGGTTAGATAAGTATTCAACCCCCTGGGTCAATACATGTTAGAATCACCTTCGGCAGCGATTACAGCTGTGAGTCTATCTAGGTAAGTCTCTAAGAGCTTTGCAAACCTGGATTGCACAATATTTGCCCATTATTCTTTCAAAAATTCTTCAAGCTCTGTCAAGTTGTTAATCATTGATAGACAGCCATTTTCAAGTCATAAAAAAGGCCACTCAGGAACATTCAATGTCATTTTGGTAAGTAACTCCAGTGTATATTTAGCCTTGCATTGTAGGTTATTGTCCCGCTGAAAGGTGGATTTGTCTACCAGTGTGTCACGACTTCCTCCGAAGCTGCCTCCTCTCCTTGTTCGGGCAGGCTTCAGCGTTCGTCGTCACCGGCCTTCTAGCCACTGCCGCTCCTCATCTCATCATTCCATTTGTTTTGTCTTGTTTATTACACACACCAGGTTCATATCCTCTCATCAGTCCCTGTCTAAGTATTCCCTCTGCCCCCCATGTCTTTGTGTGTGATTGTTTCCATGTGGAGGTGTCGATAGCTCGGTGGAGCATTATGTACTTAATCGCCGGGATATTCACTGTGTGTTTTGTTTTCCCCAGTGCACCATTAAGTCGCACTGTAGTTGTTTTACGCATTGCTGCGAACCGCTGTATTGGCCGAATAAACCATTATTCTGGGATTTACACCTCCTGCACCTGACTCCGTCCAAATCACCCGCTACAGAATCACACACCCGAACAGAATGGAGTCAGCAGGAGAGGGGAATATGCCTGGAGTCTTTGAGTGGGTCCGTGAGCATTCCAACATGTTAGCCAGCTTGGGCGAAGCGATGGATCGGGTTCTCCAGGCCGTCCAGTGTCTGGAGAGGAGAGGACCCGACCTTGCGGAACCAGCTGAGCAACCGGATCCAGCCACCCACACACCAGCACCCAGAGGTATTCACCTGTCTCGACCGAGGGAACGGGACAGTGCCCGCTGCCAGGGTTTCCTCCTGCAGCTGGACCTCTATTTCAACACCATCCGCCCTGCTCCATCGGATCAGGAGAAGGTGTCCGCCCTAGTCTCCTGCCTCTCGGGGAAAGCCCTGGAGTGGGCCAACGCGGTCTGGAGTGAAGGAGGAGACACGATGGACAACTACGGAGAGTTCGCTCGCCTCTTCCAGGCAGTCTTCGATCATCCCCCCTTAAGGAAGAGAGGCGGGTCCATCTCAGGCAGGGGATGAGGACCACGCAAGACTTTGCGTTTAGAACTCTAGCGGCTGGGTCCGGCTGGGTCCGGCTGGGTCTGGCTGGGTCCGGCTGGGTAGCTCTTAGTCTATGTATTCCATTGGTTCCCCTGTCTGTTCCATTACCCATCAAAGCACTTGACAATCGACCATTAGGGTCAGGTTTTGTTAGGAAGGTTACAGCACCAGTCACTATGACTATAGGAGACCCATAATGAGCAAAGCTATTTTTTAATTTAAATGTAAATTTAAATTAAAAACTGCATTGTTGGTTAAGGGCTTGTAAGTAAGCATTTCACTGTAAGGTCTACACCTGTTGTATTCGGCGCATGTGGCAAATAAAAATGTATTTGATTTGGTTTGAGGTGGTGATTTTCATCCTCCACCAGGAGATGGTGGGGTTCTGATGTTGGAGCCACGGGAGGCAGAGGATGGTGGGGTTAGGATGTTGGAGCCACGGGAGGCAGGAGATGGTGGGGTTCTGATGTTGGAGCCACGGGAGGCAGAGGATGGTGGGGTTATGATGTTGGAGCCACGGGAGGCAGAGGATGGTGGGGTTATGATGTTGGAGCCACAGGAGGCAGAGGATGTGTTTGTGTACGGGTGCTGTGTTGATGAGGAAGGGAAGGCTTTCCTGGTGCTGGGGTCCCACGGAGAGGGTGAGTGGTGCTGTGATGTGCGTGATTGTGCCGGATCCCAATGGTCACTGTCAATGGACAGCGGGTGCGAAGTTATGTTCAGGGAGAAGGCGAGGGCCCCGGTCGATGAAATTCCCCGTGGCACCGGAGTCCACTAGAGCTGTAGAGACACCACCTGAGGGACAGCCAGCCAGTAAAATTGGAAACAGAAAGGGTTTGGCGGAAAACGATGATGATGGAATTCTCATGCCTACCCTGGGAGACGGAAGATCACGGGGCCGCCCCTCTGCCCTGGTGGACTCCGGGTTGGGACGCACCGGACACCGCTGAAGCTGGTGCCCCTCCTGGCCGCAATAGGGACATAGCCCCAGCTGTCTCCGACAACGCCGCTCTGCCGCGGAGAGTTGTGTGGCCCCTACCTCCATGGGTTCAGGCTCTGCCTCAGGACAGCCAAATGGAGGGAGGCGAGTGGCAAAGTGGACAACGGCGCTCCCGAAGAAGGTTATCCAGATGGATGGCCACCGCGATGAGTGCTTCCAAGGATAGGTTGTCATCCCGACACGCCAACTCCGTCTGGACCTCTTTGCACAGTCCTCTCCGTAAGAGAGTGTGGAGTGCCAGCTCAGTCCATCCACTGGAGGCTGCCACAGTCTGAAAGGTGAGGGCGCACTCCGCAGCGGTCTGGGCACCCTGCTGGAGTTGGAGAAGTCGCTCACCTCCCTCTCTGCCCTCTGGAGGATGGTCGAAGACCGCCCTGAACAGAGCCACAAACCTCTCCTAGGAACCCAGCTCCTCCTCTCCTCTCTCCCAGATGGCCGAAGCCCACTCCAACGCTCGCCCAGTCAGCAGGGAAATGACCGTGGAAACCTTGGACCTCTCGGTGGTGGGGGCTCCCGTCTGATGGATAGAGGGAGCACTGGAGTAGGAAGCCATGGCATTTCACTGGAGTACCGTCATACTTCTCCGGAAGGGACACTAAGGCATCGCTGACCTGGGCGGACGGCTGGGAAGGCTGGGGGACTGGCTCACTGTGACGACCCGTGGTAGGAGGCCCTCTGATAGGGGTATGGAGAGCCTTGCAGGTGGTGTCGAGGCGTTGTAGAACGCTGAGGACCTCCTCCATGGCCGTACCCAGTTGCGCCAGCTGGTCGTGGTGTTGGTGGAGTAGATGACCCTGTTCCTGGACCTTCTGGAATATGTTTTTCTCCTCTGCTGCTTCCATATTGTGAGGCAGTATTCTGTCACGTATACGCAGGGAGTCAGGAAGCAGGTGCAGAAGGAGAGTTTAATAACAATGACGCAAGGCAAATGAACAAAACAGGGGATGCGTACTGAACATGAAAACAAACCAATACTGCCTGATGACTGAGGCTACTGAGGGCTGAATAAAGGGAAGGTCATCAAGGTGATGGAGAACAGGTGTGTGTAATGATGGAGAACAGGTGTGTGTAATGATGGTTGCCAGGTGTGTGTAATGATGGAGAACAGGTGTGTGTAATGATGGTTGCCAGGTGTGTGTAATGATGGGGAACAGGTGTGTGTAATGATGGGGAACAGGTGTGTGTAATGATGGAGAACAGGTGTGTGTAATGATGGTTGCCAGGTGTGTGTAATGATGGTTGCCAGGTGTGTGTAATGATGGTTGCCAGGTGTGTGTAATGATGGTTGCCCAGGTGTGTGTAATGATGGTTGCCAGGGCTGGTGCTTAGTAGACCCGCGACATCGAGCGCTGGAGAGGGGCAGCGGGAGTAGGCGTGACAGTAACAAACAGACAATCATAATATCAGTCAAAAATGTAAGAACAACCTATAGCTACTTTTTTGATTAGGGTCACAGCATATTATGCACATCTGCAAGCATAGCAGCAAAGTCTGGACAAATATTACTTATCTCTTATTTTTTTAAATATATGTTAAAATGCTATATACAGCATAAGTGGACACTATAAACTATAAAGGGCTATATTTCTTCAAATAAAACAGTGGCCTGTTTGGGCCACAGTTTTATACACGTTTCTTTGTCAAAACAAATAGGCTGTGTCTGGCCCGCAAATTCGTTGTTTTTTCAATATGACCCGTGCGCTGATTGAGTTTGACACACCTGGGGGAGTGTATCTATTTATGTAGCTAGGTATTTACCTAGCAAGCTAAAAACAAGGAGCCTAACGCTAGCTAGCTAGCTGCTGGGAAGATGTCATGTCATTGGAGGAGTGGGTGTGAATGACTTTTTCCCCTCATATCGTTTTTCGGTGGCTACAGCTATAGGTGCAGGTGTCATTTGGTTACCTAGCACGAAATGTGAATTGCTTTGCTAGCTAGCTAGCTATACTGAACTTAAACAACTGTTATGATACATTTACTGTGCCACCAGTAAATACAGGTAGTAGTGTTATCCCCCTGCACAGTTCCCGCAGCCGGACAATTTTCTTATGGCTTCTGGAAATAAATGCTTTTGGCATGCTTAACCGGTGTCGCTCATTCAGCCGATAGAAACTTTCAACCGGTTTTCCCCACTAAGCAAGGAGTCGGAGCCAGAGCCCGAGCCTTCTCAGGTCTATCCTCCACCCGTTACAGGGTCTGAGCCGACAAAGCCTCCCACAATTAGCTTGGATAAATTGAAAACACTAGTCATTGGCGACTCCATTACCCACAATATTAGACTTAAAAAGAATCATCCAGCGATCATACATTGTTTACGAGGGGGCAGGGCTACCGACGTAAAGGCTAATTTGAAGATGGTGCTGGCTAAGGCTAGATGGTATAGAGATATTGTTATCCACGTTGGCACCAACGATGTTAGGATGAAACAGTCAGAGGTCACCAAGCGCAACATAACTTCAGCGTGTAACTTAGCTAGAAAGATGTGTTGGCATCGAGTAATTGTCACTGGCCACCTCCCAGTTTGTGACGAGTACCGAGGATACGAAGAGACAGGATGCAGACGCAGGAATCAACAATGTAAAGGTTTACTTAACACTGAGCAGGAGAAGAACAAAGAGCGAGTACACGACATGACACTAACAATCACACACAACACAACACTGAACAGTCCAGGGCTATAGAGGGGTGGTGATGAGATGATGAGGTGCAGGTGCTCTGGAGGTGATTAGGGTGCGTTGGGTTTCCATTCCGGTGTTGCCAAGGTGGTGCGCTCAGACCAGTGGCTCAGTAGACCGGCGAATCAGAGTGACGGAGGGGAGCAACGGGAGGAGATGTGACAGTACCCCCCCCCCCACCGGACGCGCGGCTCCCGCCGGTGGAAGTCCCGAATTAGGTTGGGGTCCAGAACGTCCCCTCCAGCTCCTCTACTCAGGAGCCATCCCCCACGGAATCTGGAGTCCAGCAGTTACCCTCACCGCATATGCCGGGGGGGGGCATACCCCGGGGGGGGGGGGGGGCATCCGCCAGAGGACCATGAACCACCGGCCTGAGGAGAGACACATGAAAAGTGGGTGAGACATGGTAGTGAGGGGGAAGGAGCAGCCGGTACGATACCTCATTTATCCGACGGAGGACCTTAAACGGCCCCACAATCCGGGAGCTCCGTTTTTTGCAGGGAGAGGGAGGTTTTTAGTGGACAGCCAGACACGATCCCCAGGCTGGAATATGGGGGCCTCACTGCGGTGGCGGTCGGCTTGGTCCATCTGCCGACGAATGGCCCTCTGGAGATGGACATGGGCAGCGTCCCAGACCTGTCCGGCCCTGCGGAACCACTCGTCGACAGCAGGCGCATCGGTCTGGCTGGGTGTCCAAGGGGGCAGGGCCAGCTGGTACCCCAGGACGCACTTGAAGGGAGTGAGCCCCGTGGAGTAGTGAATGAGGGAGTTCTGGGCATATTCTGCCCAGAAAAGAAACCTTGCCCACTCACCCTGCCGGTCCAGTCAGTGGCAATGAAGAAACCTCCCCAGCTCCTGGTTCATGCACTCCACCTGCCCATTCGACCTCACCCGGAAGTGAGGCTGGCCGTGGCCCCGATCTTCTCCAGGAAAGCCTTCCACACTCAGGAGGTGAATTGGGGGCCACGGTTCGAGATTATGTCCTCCGGAAGTCCATAATGCTGGAAGACCTGTTGGAACAGGACCTCAGCGACCTGGAGAGCAGAAGGAAGACGAGTTAGCGGCAAAGAACGGAATGATTTGGAGAACCGATGTACGACCACCAGGACTGTGGGAGGTCGGTGACAAAGTCTATGGACAGGTGTGACCAAGGTCGCTGAGGCACTGGTAGAGGAACTAGTTTGCCGGCGTTCCAAGGTGTCTTCGTTTGGGCACATACGGAACAGGAGTTGATATAGCGGGAGACATCAGTAGCCAAGGTAGGCCACCAGTATTTTTGTGAGAGAGAATGTAGGGTGCGCCCAGATCAGCAGGCAGTCACGGACCCTGGTGGGTACATACATGCGTCCCAGAGGGGCGTTGGCAGGTGCTGGGTCCTGCTGAGCCGCCAGGCGGATGTCTTCGTCCACATCCCAAACGACAGGTGCAACGATGAGAGACGGGGGCAGGATAGGACCCCCAGATCCTTCCTTTCTTCAGTATGGTGCATCCTGGAGAGTGCGTCGGCTTTCACATTCTGGGATCCTAGGCAGTAGGACAGAATAAACTGAAAGAGAGTAAGAAATTGGGCCCACCTGGCTTCACAAGAGTTCATCCGTTTCGCTGCCCGTATGTGCTCCAAATTCCGGTGGTCAGTGAGAATCCGGAATGGATGGACTACGCCCTCCAGCCAGTGTCTCCATTCCTCCAGAGCGAGGACCACCGCCAACAGCTCCCTGTCTCCAACTCCATAGTTCCTCTCTGCGGGGGTAAGCTTTTTCGAGAAAAAGGCACAGGGATACATTTTCTATGGCTTACCTTGCCACTGGGAGAGGACCCCACCCACGCCCTCCTAAGATGCGTCCACCTCCAGGATGAAAGAATGAGCTGGATCTGGGTGTTTTAGGAGGGGCGCTGTGGTGAACCTCTCCTTCAGCCTCTTAAAGGCAGCGTCAGCCTCAGGGTTCCAGGCCAGCTTCTGAGGCCCACCCTTAAGGAGAGAGGTGAGCGGGGTGGCTATGGAGCTAAAAGACCTGATGAAAAGCCTGTAGAAATTAGCGAAGCCCAGGAAGCTCTGTAGGCCCTTGATGGTGGTGGGGACTAGCCATGACCTGACAGCATCCGTCTTCGCTCTTTCCATGAACACCCCCTGAGGACTGATCTCCCAGGAAGGAGATGGCCTGTTGGTGGAATTTGCATTTCTCCCCCTTCACCAACAGGCTGTGTTCCCAGAGGCGGAGTAGGACCGCTCGGACATCCCTGATGTGCTCCTCGAACGTAGCTGAGTAGATCAGGATATCGTCGATGTACACCACCACCTGTCTACTCAGCATGTCTCGGAAACACGTCATTGATGAAGGACTGGAACACGAAAGGTGCATTGCCGAGGTGGTGCGCTCAGACTGGTGGCTCAGTAGACCGGCGAAACAGAGCGACAGAGGGGAGCAACGGGAGGAAACGTGACATAGTTAGAGGGAGTCATGAGCTCTACAGCAGACTCACACAACTGAATCACTGGTTGAAAACAGTTTTCTGCCCCTCCCAAAAGACAGAATTAGTGGATAACTGAGCCTCTTTCTGGGACTCTCCCACAAACAAGACCAAGCCTGGCCTGCTGAGGAGTGTTGGACTCCATCCAAGCTGGAGGGGTGCTCTCATCTTATCTATCAACATAGACAGGGCTCTAACTCCTCTAGCTCCACAATGAGACAGGGTGCAGGCCAGGCAGCAGGCTGTTAGCCAGCCTGCCAGCTTAGTGGAGTCTGCCACTAGCACAGTCAGTGTAGTCAACTCAGCTATCCCCATTGAGACCGTGTCTGTGCCTAGATCTAGGTTGTGCAAAACAAAACATGGCGGTGACCTTAGCAATCTCACTGGAAAAAAGACCTCATCCAATCCAGTCATTATTGAAAGAGATTGTGATAATCTCACATCTCAAAATAGGACTACTTAATGTTAGATCCCTCACTTCCAAGGCAGTCATAGTCAATGAACTAATCACTGACCATAACCGAAACATGGCTCAAGCCTGATGAATTTACTGTGTTAAATGACCTTCTCCTCCAGGTTACACTAGTGACCATATCCCCCGCACATCCCGCAAAGGCGTAGGTGTTGCTAACATTTACGACAGCAAATTTCAATTTACAAAAAAAACTAATGCGTTTTCGTCTTTTGAGCTTCTAATCATGAAATCTATGCATCCTACTCAATCACTTTTTATAGCTACTGTTTACAGGCCTCCTGGGCCGTATACAGCGTTCCTCACTGAGTTCCCTGAATTAATATCGGACCACGTAGTCATGGCAGATAATATTCTAATTGTTGGTTACTTCAATATTAACATGGAAAAGTCCACAGTCCCACTCCAAAAGGCTTTCGGAGCCATCATCGACTCAGTAGGTTTTGTCCAACATGTCTCTGGACCTACTCATTGCCACAGTCATACCCTGGATCTAGTTTTGTCCCGTGGAATAAATGTTGTGGATCTAAATATTTTTCCTCATAATCCTGGACTATTGGACCACCATTTTATTACGTTTGCAATCGCAACAAATAATCTGCTCAGACCCCAACAAAGGATTATCAAAAGCTGCGCTATACATTCTCAGACAACCCAAAGATTCCTAGAGGCCCTTCCAGACTCCCTCCACCTACCCAAGGACGTCAGAGTACAAAAATCAGTTAACCACCTAACTGAGGATCTACACTTAACCTTGCGTAATACCCTAGCGTTGCACCTCTAAAAACAAAAAAACATTTGTCAAAAGAAATTAGCTCCCTGGTATACAGAAAATACCCGAGCCCTGAAGCAGGCTGCTAGAAAATTGGAAAGGAAATGGCGCTCCACCAAACTGGAAGTCTTCGGATTAGCTTGGAAAGACAGTACCGTCCAATAGTGAAGATCCCTCACTGCTGCTTGATCAGCCTACTTTTCCAACCTAATTGAAGAGAATAAAAATTATCCCAAATTAATATTTGATACTGTCGCAAAGCCAACTAAAAAGCAGCATTCCCCAAGTGAGGATGGCCTTCACTTCAGCAGTGATGAATTCATGAAATTCTTCAACAAAAAGGTCATGATCATTAGCGGGCGGCAGGTAGCTTAGTGGGTAAGAGCGTTGTGCCAGTAACCGAAAGGTCGCTGGTTCTAATCCCCGAGCCGACTAGGTGAATAATCTGTCGATGTGCCCTTAAGCAAGGCACTTAACCCTAATTGCTCATGTAAGTCGCTCTGGATAAGAGCGTCTGCTAAATGACAAAAAAAAAATTAGAAAGCAAATTACGGACTCCTCTTTGAATCTGCGTATTTCTCCAAAACTCAGTAGTCCTGATTCTGCACAGAACTGCCAGGACCTAGGATCAATGGAGACACTCAGGTTTCTTAATCCTGTATCTCGACACATTCATGAAAATAGTAATAGCCTCAAATCAAATCAAATCTTATTTGTCACTTGCCGAATACAACAGGTGTAGACCTTACAGTAAAATGGTTACTTACAAGCCCATAACCAACAATGCAATTTTAAGAAAGAGTACCAAAAATATGTAATATGTACATGTAGGTAGAGTTATTAAAGTGACTATGCATAGATAATAAACAGCGAGAAGCAGCAGCGTAAAATAAGGGGGGGGGGGGGGGGTGCAAATAGTCTAGGTAGCCATTTGATTAGATGTTCAGGAGTCTTATGGCTTGGGGGTAGAAGCTGTTTAGAAGCCTCTTGGTCCTAGACCTGGCACTCCGATACTGCTTGCCGTGAGGTAGCAGAGAGAACAGTCCCCAGTGATGTACCGGGCCGTACGCACTACCCTCTGTAGTGCCTTGCGGTCGGAGGCCGAGCAGTTGCCATACCAGGCAGTGATGCAACCAGTCAGGATGCTCTCGATGGTGCAGCTGTAGAACCTTTTGAGGATCTGAGGACCCATGCCAAATCTTTTCAGTCTCAGGGGGAATAGGTTTTTCTAAACCTTCTAGCTGCTTAATGGACCCTATTCTAACTAAACTACTGAAAGAGCTACTTCCTGTGCTTGACCCTTCTATGTTGAACATAATAAACGTCTCCCTATCCTCCGGAAGTGTACCAAACTCACTAGAAGTGGCAGTAATAAAGCCTCTCCTGAAAATGACAAACCTTGACCAAAAAATAAAAATAAAACTATGGCTTATATCAAATCTCCCATTCCTCTCAAAATGTTTTAAAAAAGCTGCCTTCCTGAAGAGAAATAATGCATACGAAATGATCCAGTCTGGTTTTAGACCCTATCATAGCACTGAGACCTGCACTCTTGAAGGTGGTAAATTACCTTTTTAATGTCACCAGACCGAGGCTCTCCATCTGTCCTCGTGCTCCAAGACCTTAGTGCCGCTTTTGACACCGTCGATCACCACATTCTTTTGGAGAGATTGGAAACCCAAATTGGTCTACACGGACAAGTTCTTGCCTGGTTTAGATCTTATCTGTCGGAAAATATATCAGTCTCTGTGGATGGTTTGTCCTCTGACAAATCAATGATACGTTTTGGTGTTCCTCAAGGTTCCGTTTTAGGACCACTATTGTTTTTACTATATATTCTACCTCTTGGTGATGTCATTCGGAAACACAATGTCAACTTTCACTGTTATGCGGACGACACACAGCTGTACATTTCGATGAAACATGGTAAAGCCCTAAAATGACCTACCCTGGAAGCCTGTGTTTCAGACATAAG
Organism: Coregonus lavaretus; assembly: GCF_964263955.1. NCBI lineage: Eukaryota > Metazoa > Chordata > Actinopteri > Salmoniformes > Salmonidae > Coregonus > Coregonus lavaretus. The sequence continues at coordinate 189,245 of NW_028166765.1, forward strand.
GGAGAGGATGGCGGCAATTAAAAATAAAATCTGACAAAACAGAGATGCTAGTTCTAGGTCCCAAAAAACAAAGAGATCTTGATGGTTGTACAGTGGTCTCAAATAAAACTGTAAAGGACCTCGGCGTTACTCTGGACCCTGATCTCTCTTTTGACGAATATATCAAGAATATTTCAAGGGCAGCTTTTTTCCATCTTCGTAACATTACAAAAATCTGAACTTTTTGTCCAAAAAATATGCAGAAAAACTAATCCATGCTTTTGTCACTTCTAGAATAGACTACTGCAATGCTCTACTCTCCGGCTACCCGGATAAAGCACTAAATAGATTTCAGTTTGTGCTAA